>NW_028261395.1:38378065-38633065 GCF_051295495.1 Thamnophis sirtalis
TTTTGCCCCAAAATAAAAAGGATAAATATTTTTTCCTCCTCCTACCGGAGTCATCCTGTCCTTCAGAGGGTGCTGTGCAGACGGGAGAGGGGGCCCTTTCCGGACCAACTCCAATCCGTTTTTTCTCTCCTTTCCTGCCCATACATGTGTTTCTGTTTTTGTACTGGCGGGTGCCTATTTATATTTAAGTCGATCTGGTGGGTGGGCTCTGCCCAAGCTCTCCCCCCCCCTTCTTCAACCCCCCCTTCACAGGAAGTAGTGCAAAACATTTAAAAAAAAATTCAAAAGCTTTGCTTTTAAACCCACCCACCCCCGCTCCAAAAAAAAAAAAAAAGAAGCATCTTTGGGTACTGACTTATGCATTTGCAACCCAGCTTTGCCATTCGGATCCACGCTGCCATTGGCAGGAAGGTGAAAGTTTGGCGACGTGTTTTATTTTCTCTTTCTTTCTTTTTTTTTGCAAGATTGACGGAAGGAGGGGGGGATGTCAAAGACAGAGAAAGACTAAGGAGGGGGTGGATTTTTTTTAAAAAAAGGGGGAAGGAAGGCGGATCCACGTGGTTTAATCGGAGACAGACAGAGGTCCCATTGTTCAAAATCAATATAAAAAAAAAAGGCAGGCAGAGGAAACGGGGGGTGGGTGGGTTTGAAGGGACGCTGCAGAAGGGGGGGGTGTCTCCTAATTCTTACATCGAGGAGTGTAATTTTGCAAAGAAGCCTCTCTCTCTTTTTTTTCCCTCCCCCTTCCAGAGCGGGGTGGTTGAATAAAGCAGCCCACCCTTCCAGAAGACGGCTCTCCAGATCTTGCAAAGTTTGTTTGCATCTCTCTCTCTCTCCCCATCTCCTCTTTTGGGGTTTTTTTTTTCTTTTGATTATTTTTTTTTTTTGCAAAAGCAAGGAGAAAAAAAAAGGCAGGTGGAAGGCGGCTTTTTCCCCTCTTTTTTTAAGGCCTTGGGGGGGGAGGAAACAGACGGAGGAGGAGGAAGAGGAGGAGGATATATTTGAGAGTCTCGGGGCAAAGGCCCAGCCCCCCCCCTAAAAAAACGAGAAAAAAAAAGTCAAGAAGAGGAGGTGGGTTTGAAAAAAAAAGAAAGAATGAAAAAGAGGAAGGAAAGAGGGAGATAAGAAGGGCCAGGGGCGTCTGGTTTGGAAGAGAGAGGGGGGCGGGGGTCGTGGATTGTTTTGCATTGGCGGAAAAAAAGTCCCCACCGGGAGGGGGAAAAGGTGGGTGGTCGCGTTTTGTGCAAAATTACCTTTTTTTTTTTGCAAAAGGGGAAACGACGGTGGGAGGGAGAAACGGGTGGAGGGGGGTGCTACAATGCCCCCCCCCAAAAGCGAGTTGGAGAAATCTCTCCTGGGTGGGGTGGGAAGTCTTGCATTGGGGGGGGGCTTCCCTTGCAAAAAATACGGGGAGGGGGATTTTTGGCTGGGAAATCGTGCATTGTTTGGGGGGGGAGGCGAAGCGGGGTTGCGTTCAGACCAAGACGCGTGTCCGGGCGATTCGGTTCCCCTCGTCTTTGTTCGGCGGCTGGCTTGGTGGTGGGATGGTGGGGGGGGGGGGGAAGGAGGAGGGTCCGATGTGCCCAAATCGCCCTTTTCTTCCCTTTTTTTTAAAAACTTTAAAAACAAAAATAAATTCGTTCTGCTGCCTCCTTCCTTCCCCGGGCGAAAAGTTTGCAAATTCTGATTTTTAAGTTTTGCAAAAAAAAAAGATCCTGACTGTGCATGGAGGGAGGAGGGTGGTTAGGCAAAGGGGGCAGGTAATCTGGGGTTATTTGCGGGGGAGAGAAAACTTAGGGGGAAAGGGTAGCAGAGAAGGGTTTTGGAGGGGAGGGGGACTCAGGACAGACGCAGGGAGGGGGGCACGAGAGAGAAAGGAAGAGATTCCCTCCCCCTCCTGCCTTCAAATCCCCCCTATGTGAAAATGGGGAAGGGGGTTTTCCCTTGGAGAGGAGAGGGGTCTATTAGGGTCTGGAGGATGGGGAAAGGGGTCTTCTCCCCCATTTCAGAATGGGAAAGCGGCCTGCGGAGTTGGGCAGCGAATAATGAACTTTTAAGGGTCTTCTTTTAAAGTGGGGAAATCCCCTGTTTTTCACCCCCACCCCCAAAAAATACAGGGAAGGGGGGGATAGAAATCTCCCTGTTTGGGGGCCTGGGTTACAAAGGGAGATGCGCTGGGAGGTGGGGGGGGGGAAGATGAGAGGCCTCACCTAGTGGCCTCCTTTCCTCAGGTGAGGGAGGGGCTTTGTGGCCCTCTAACACCCCCCCCCCAAGCCTTAACGTGGCTTAGAGGGAAAATAGACCTGGGGGGTGGAGAGAAAACAGGGGGAAAGGGCAGCAGAGGAGGATTTGGAGGGGAGGGGGTTTCAGGACAGATGCAGGAATGGGACATGTGAAAATGGGGAGGGGATTTCCCTTGGAGAGGGGCAAGGAGAGGAGGGGGTCTTTTGGGAGAGGATCTATTAAGGTCTGGAGGATGGGGAAGGGGGTCTTTCCCCCCCCTCCATATCTGCACCCCATTTCCAAGTGGGAAGCGGCCTGCGAAGTTGGGCAGCGAATAATGAACTTTTAAGGGTCTTCTTTTAAAGTGGGGGGGGGGTTCCCTGTTTTTCACCACCACCCCAAAAAATACAGGGAAAGCGGGGATAGAAATCTCCCTGGTTTGTGGGCCTGGGTTACAAAGGGAGATATGCTGGGGGGGGGAGATGAGAGACCTCACCTGGTGGCCTCCTTTCCTCTGGAGTGTGTGAGGGGCTTCGTGGCCCTTTAACACAGCCTAAACCTGATTTCTGATTTAGAGGGAAAATAGACCTGGGGAGGGGGGGAGATCTCAGTTTGTATTATTAAGATTTCTTTCCCCTAAAAATGGTTTTTGGGGATGGGGTAGACATGAAGGGATATTTTTGCTGTAAAAATGCAAATTTTCCTAATTAAATTTCTCCTTCTGGTCCATGTTTCTGCCCGCTTTTGTTTTTTAATCCACAGGGTTTCTCTCCAGGCCCCCAAACTGGGTTTCCAAACCCTGGGAGCTCTTTATGGGGGTCCCTTAAAAAACTAACCCTGATTGATTTATTCCTGTTTATTCCTTTTATTAATGTTTAAATATTAATTATTTATTCCTATTTATTACTTGATCTCTCCCAACAGCCTTTCCACCCCCCATTTTTGGGGGGCTAGGTGGGGGACATGACCCATTGGGGGGTTCAAGCCCACCCAGATCATGGCTGAATTGGGTAACACCGTTGGGTTGGAAGTTGCTTCAGCCAAGCAAGCCAGGTTTCTAATCCTGGCTAGTTCCAATTTGGTTTCCTTGGAACAGGGAGGAAAATGGGGTGGTGGGCTGGGGTCGCCCCCCCCCAGGACTCCCAATTAAGCATGTCGGGCTTGTGAGGCATGCTCACCCCCCCCCCAACTTAATCTTGGTTTCCACTCATTCTCTCTGGGACTGCATCCTGGCTTGTTGAGGGGCTGAAGGTGCCCATTTGGGGAGGTTTTGGCCTTCTCTGAGGAGGGGCCCAATGTAAGCCTGTCTTTGCCCCCCAACATTAGGGGTTTGGGAGGGTCTTCCTGGGCCTTAGAGACTTTTTTTGTCAGAATAGAGTTGGAAGGGACCTTAGAGGTCTTCTAGTCCAACCCCTGCTCAACTTGTGGAAAACCAAGGAAGAGCGTGGGAACTTTTTTAAAGAAAAAATTCTCCTTTTTGTCTCACCTTTCTTTTTCTCTCCCCTTCTCAACTTCCCCTTTTTTTCTTTTCCTTATTTCTTCTCCCATCTTCCTGTGAGGGAAGAATCATTTTTAAATATTTATATATTGTTTTATGGGGGGGGGGGGTTTCCCTGTCAGCTCTGCGAACTTCCTCATTTTTAAGGGGAAATGAGCAATTTATGAGGGGGGGAAATATCAAATATTGTTTTCTTCCCTTCAGTCTTTACAGCTTGGGTCACTTCTTTTCATTTTTTAATATTTATTTTGGGATTGTTTGCCTGCCAGGTAGGGGGAGGAAAAATCCCCTCATTTGTCAGCTATAAATTCATTTTTTTAGCTGTGGGGAAAGGAGGAAAGATGGGGCACTTCTCGTTTCTACTTTAATTTTCAGCTGCATTTTTTGTGTAAAAGTATTTCCATGTTAGGATTCATGCAGGTCTTTTTCAAGCTGAAACCACTTGAAGATGTGAGGACTTCAACTCCCAGAGTTCCTCAGCCAACATGGCTGACTAGGGAATCTTGGGAGTTGAAGTCCGTACCTGTTAAAAGTGGCCAAGCTTGGAAAAAAACATGTTAATTAAGTTAATACTATCTCTCTTCTGTTCTGCCCCTTGGGAGCAAATCCCGCTGAATCTAATGGGTTTTTGTGATTTTAGGCATGCACATCCAGGCATTTCCCACAAAATGCAAGATTGTGCCCTTAAGCAAACTCCTGTGTGGAATAATAAAATAACCTCTCTCACACACACCCTTACACATCCTTGTAAAAAGCTGTGTAGAGGCTAAACTCACAGCCTTGCAGCAGGTAGGAGGTTGTGAGAAGACACAATTATTGTCTCTTTTTTTTTTAGAAACTTTGGGTGAATTTCCTCGCTTTTCTGGGTTCCTTCCTTATTAATCTTATTTCTCTCTCTCTCTCTGTTTGTAGAAGATAGGCGGTTACGAAGATGCCCCGGCGGAAGGCGGATGCAGCCAGTTCGGGGAACGGCACAGGGGCAGCGCGCAAACGGGCAAGCACCGGCCGGGGCCCCGCGCTGAACGCCAAGAAAAAGAAACGGAGTGGTGGGGGCAGCAGCAGCAGTAGCAGCAACAATGGTGGCGGGGGCAGCAGTGGAGAGGAGCAGGACGGACTGGTGTTGCCCATACTCTCGGCCCCCGGAGAAGCAAGAAGGCGCCCCGGCCCGGAGGGCGAGAACCGCAGAACCCCCCCGGCTTGCAGTCATCCCAGGCCGCCGTGGTAGTCAACGAGCCCGAACACACCAAGGAGCGCATTGTAAGGAAAGATCAGTCTTGCCTATCTGGGAAATGGGTCTAAGGCTGTGATGGTGAATCTAGGGCACGCGGAGCCCTCTGCGGGGACACAAGCCGTTGCCCCAGCTCAGCTCTACCACGCATGCACGCACCCTCCCGCCCATTAGCTGATTTTCGGGGCGCATGTGGGAGACACTTGCATGCGCGGGAGGTAACCTTTTCCTCCTCATTGTTCTTCACCACCCACAGAAAGAAAAAAAAGTTCTCCAGAGCAGAGTACAGACTGAAATGCAGGACTAGATTGCTAGCATTTTGTTGGCCAGTTTTTAGCTATTATTATATTATTTGGAAACATTAGCTTTTTTTATTTAATGCAAAAATGCTGCAGGCATTTAATTTTTATCCATACTGCTTTTTTTTTTTAGGATTTTATTTCTTTTAAAACACAAATATTTCATCATTCGTCAATCATTAAAACATCGAAGTACAATTTTTTTTGTGTGTGTGTGTGCCCCTCCACCCCCCTACCCCCTCTCCCCCTCTCCTCCCTCTCCTCCCCCCCCCCCCCCCGACTTCCCAGAACCCGTACACGGTATGGATTTTTAACAAACACAGTCTAAAATCTATTGGGGAAAAAAAAGAAATTAAGAAATTAATGACATTCTGCATTGACCTTAGCTTCTTCTTGCTGAATTAACTTTAAACAATTTAAATCATTTCTGATCTTAAGCATAGGCTAACTGGAATTTCTTGGTCCCGTATTTATTTTGTATATAGTCAATCCATTTTTTCCAGTCTCGTTTATATCTCTCATTTGAGTGATCTTTAAGATATGCCGATATTTTAGCCATCTCGGCTAAGTTTGTGACTTTCAGTGTCCATTCTTGGATTGTAGGCAAGTCTTCCTTCTTCCAGTATTGCGCCACCAACAGTCTTGCTGCCGTTATTAGGTGCAAAATCAAGTTAGTCTCTACCACTGTAAAGTCAGTACATATACCTAGTAAAAAAATTTATCCATACTGCAAATGCATTCGTTCTTAAGATTTGGGAACCTCTTGCCTCTTCTGGATCCCATCGCCTCTGTTTTTTTCCCTGGTTGGAAAGTTGTGTGAACACAGAAATTTTGCACCTGTATCTTACCCCCCCCCTTCCTTTCGATATCTGTGTTTCACTAACAAGTTTTCCACAAATTAAAAACTCATAAAATAGCTGTCCGTGTTTCCTCTTTTATTTCTACTTGGAAACCACTTCTGGACTTTGCGCTTGAGGTGGGGGAAAAAATGAAACTGATTTTTGGTTTTACTAATGAGTTAGAATTGTTGTTATAGAAGTGGCTGGATTCATTATTATGAAAAAGTGAAAAGTGGAGGATAGATGTTAATGCCTTATTTTACTGCACCAAAGGATTTGAACGTCAATGCCTTTTTTCTTTTTCCCTTGCTTTCCCCCACTGTCCCCTTTTTCCTTTCCTAATTTCCCTAATATTTGCTTTTGTACCCTGTTTTCCCCGAAAATAAGTCCTCCCTGGATAAAAAGCCCAGTCAGGCTTTTGAGCACATGCGCTAAAATAAGCCCTCCCCGAAAATATTTAAACGCACGCTCAGCTGGTCCCCGCCATTTCCTGTGGCGGAGGGGGGAACATGCCCCACGCATCCCATATGCACCTGCCATCCATGTGGAATGGCCTCATGGAGGTGGCTCCCGCAAACCCTCGCTACCGTGCCCCTTCTCTTAGTGGCGGCTGCAAAGAGCCACAGGCCCAGTGACGCTAAGGCTGGGCAAGAGTGTGCCATAAACAGAGACAGAATTTCCAGCCCTCTCTTGATCAGCTGATCTGCAGGCCGTGGGCTGCACCTTAAAAATAATAAGACCTCCCAGAAAATAAGGCCCAGCAGTTATTTTGGGGGTCAAAAGAAAACAAGACCCTGTCTTATTTTCAGGGAAACACAGTATTCTTTTTGTATGTCGCATTGTAAATTAATAAAACTAGAAAAAAAAATGTTGGGGAAAACCGCTATCCGTGTTTCCTTCAATAAATGCAGGATTCTCTTTATTTTTGCCGTAGGCTAAAAATAATCTTTTCTGCCACGGATGCTTAAAACCCTCCATTTTCTGTAAAGGATTTCGACCCAATGATTTAGCCGTCCGCTTTAATTCTTGATTCTCATGGTTCTCGGGACTTGACACCACAGCTCACTTCTAAAATCAAAGCTTTTCTTTCCCTTTTCAGAAGTTGGAGGGCTCGAAGTGTAAAGGACAGCTTTTGATATTTGGAGCCACCAACTGGGACTTGATTGGCCGGAAAGAAGTCCCAAAACAGCAAGGTAAGTAAAGCATATTTAACAGAACAACAGAGTTGGAAGGGACCTTGTAGGTCATCTAGTCCAATCCCCCTACACCATTTCTGACAAAGCAGTGGAACAACTTGCCTCCAGAAGTTGTGAATGCTCCAACACTGGAAGTTTTAAAGAAGATGTTGGATAACCATTTGTCCGAAGTGGTGTAGGGTTTCCTGCCTAGGCAGGGGGTTGGACTAGAAGACCTCCAAGGTTCCCTTCCAACTATGTTATTCTGTTCTGTTCTGTTCTATTCTAAGTGGCAGTCCAATCTCTTGAAAGTTTCCAGTGTTGAAGCTCCCGCAACTTCCGTTCCATGGGTTGATTGCTCTCACTGTCAGAAAACTTATTTTATCATTTTGGATTAAGTGAGCTGAGGGTGCAATCTTCCCGCGTGGAAACACAATTGAGGAAGGCCGTTGCTCCAGCCAGCTGTGGCTGCAGCCGATTGCTCTTATTTCTAAGAGAACATCTGTGACTGGATTCAGACAAGGGCAGCTGTTGTTTTTTTTTAAGGCTGGGTTTCTTTAATGGGTTCCATTAGACTTTTATTCCAGAAGAAATATAAAGCACCTCTTTTTGGTAAAAGCTACGGCTGAGCGTGATGATGCTTTTTTCCCCTGGAGCACTGCCTTCTTAAATAAACACAGGGCAAGAATGCACAGGGACCCACCCAGAGTAAAAATGAAATAAAATTTTAAAAAATCATGTTCGCCAGCTGAAATGGTGGAGAAACCAAAAAATAGCAGTTCCTAATTCAGAATAAACGGTTAAGTTTTCTGCACCAGTTGAGCCAGAATTGTGGGGTTTATAATATAGCAGTAAGCACTTAGACTTATATCCGGCTTCACAGGGCTTCACAGCCCTCTCTAAGCGGTTTACAGAGTCAGCCTCTTGCCCCCAACAATTTGGGTCCTCATTTGACCCACCTCGGAAGGATGGGAGGCTGAGTCAACCTTGAGTCGGTCAGGATCGAACTGCTGGCAGTGAGCAGAGTAAGCCTGCAATACTGTTTTCTAACCATTAGGAAGGCAGGAAAGAAAATAGCGATAAGAACTTAGACATATATATCATTCACAGTGCTTTTACATCCCTCTCTTAAGTGGTTTTTACAGAACCAGCCTCTTGCCTCCAACAATCTGGGTCCTCATTTTAGCCACCTCGGAAGGCTGAGTCAACCTTGAGCCTGGTGAGATTTGAACTGCCAAATTGTAGGCAGCCGGCAGGCAGCAGAAGTAGCCTGCAGTAGTGCACTCTAACCACTGCACCACCCTGGCTCTTTCTTGGCTAATGGCTAGATCTGAGGGAGGTGGAAGGTTTAGAAATAGGAAATTTAAAGAAATTCAAAATTCTGCATTGATCCAAGCATGCATTTTTTCTGCCCTGGAGGTTAGGGTTAGGGTAAGAGTCGTACGTTTTAATATTTTGGGGAGAGGACATATTAAAGTTACTAGTCCCTTAGTTGGGCCAGTCCAAGCACAACTTGTCATCTTAATAATGCAGATGGTCCTCGACTTACGACCCCAGCTGAGCCCAATCTGTGTGTTTATGAGTTTTGCCCCATTTTACGACATTTCTCGCCACAGTTGTTAAGTGAATCCCTTCAGGTCTTTACTTAGTAGCATGGTTGTAAAGTGAATCAGCTTCCCCATTGACTTTGCTGGTCAGAAGGCCGCAAAAGTGGATCGCATGATCCCGAGACACTGCAACCGTCATAAATATGACTCAGTTGCCAAGCGTCTGAATTTTGATCCCCTGGCCATGGGCTGCAGGGATTGTAAGTGTGAAAAACAGTCATAAGTCATTTTTCTCAGTGCTGTTGTAACTTGGGACAGTCACTAAATGAACCCAAGGACTACCTGTTCGTTTAGCAACCTTTGGAAGTTACAGTGACACACTGAAAAAAAAGTGATTTACACCAGTCCTTGCACTTAAGACCGTCACAGCATCCCCATGGTCACGTGAAAAATTTTTTGGCCTCTGATAGTGTTAACAATGGTTTTCCCAGTTGCAATGGATGGCTGTGAAGGTTGGACCATAAGGAAGGCCGAGCGCCAAAGATCCTCATATGTTTTAGCCTCCAGTCCCCTAATCATCTTGGTTGCTCTTCTCTGCACTCTTTCTAGAGTCTCCACATCTTTTTTAAATCGTGAATGCAGTATTCCAAGTGTGGCCTTACCAGGGTATTAGAAAGCGGTATTAACACTTCACGTGATCTTGATTCTGTCCCTCTGTTTATGCAGCCTAGAACTGGGTTGGCTTTTTTGGCAGCTGCTGCACACTGCTGGCTCATATTTAAATGGTTGTCCACTAGGACTCCAAGATCCCTCTCATAGTTACTACTATTGAGCAAGGTATCACCTATACCAGTGTTTTTCAACCACTGTGCCGTGGCACACTAGTGTGCCGTGACATAGTGTAAGGTGTGCCGTGGGAAAAACACTTTATATATAGTCAATATAGGCACAGAGTTAATTTTTTTAAACATTTTCTAATGGTGGTGTGCCTCGTGATTTTTTTCATGAAAAAAGTGTGCCTTTGCACAAAAAAGGTTGAAAAACACTGACCTATACCGTATCTGTGCATAAGAAAGGCTGAGCGCCAAAGAATGGAGGCCTTTGAACTCTGGCGCTGGAGAAGACTCCTTCCTGCGAGTCCCTTGGACTGCAAGGCGATCCAACCAGTCAGTCCTATAGGAGATCAACTCTGGCTGCTCTTTAGAAGGCCAGATCCTGAAGAGGAAACTCCAATACTTTGGCCATCTCATGAGAAGGAAGGACTCAATGGAGAAGAGCCTCATGCTGGGAAAGATGGAGGGCAGAAGAAGAAAGGGACAGCAGAGAAGGAGGTGGCTGGATGTAGTCATTGAAGCAGATGGCGTGAGCTTGAATGGACTCCAGAGGATGGTAGAGGACAGGAAGGCCTGGAGGAACGTTGTCCATGGGATCGCAATGGGTCGGACAAAACTTCACAACTAGTAACAACTTATTAATGGTTGCAGCTTTTTGGATTCAAATGATCAAGTCACATTTGTGAGCTTCCCAGCTGGTTTCCGAAAAGCAAAGCCAATAGGGGGAGCCAGATTTCCTTAAAGACCACATGACTCGCTTAACAATCAGGACAAAAAAAAGTTCATAAAATTAGGCATGACTCTTGTAACAACTGACTTGCTTAGGATTGGACATTCTGCTCCCAATTGTCACAAGTCGAGGAGTAACTGTAACTCATTAAATTTGTCCATCAAAAGTCAGTCTTTCTGAGAAGTAGCCAGAGTGGAACAAACACACTGTAATTTTCAACAAAATGACCTATTTTATTTCTGTGCATGTTCTAATTTCAATAGAATGGAGTTAGAATAAGAGTTGGAATCAGAATTGGAATAAGAACAGAATAAGAATAGATTGTCTCCTGCAAACTCCACTCCCCTTTTATGTCCTCTGGGAGGGGCCATTCATCTTCCACCTGTGGCCTTACTCCCAAGTCGATCTCTGTTCCTTAGCTGTTCCCGTCGTCTGGCAACTCTGGGCATGCTCACACTGGGAACAGGCTCCAGCTGTTCGTCTCCCTCACTGATCTCCGACTCTGAAGGCAGCTGATAACTGGCAGATGGCTGTGGCCCCCTCTCTGCCTCCGACACAGAGCCCTCATCCGAACCTTCCCCAGACTCCAGGACTGGCCCATGTTCCTCCCCAATCTCCTCACTGTCCGAATTTATTGCCAGCTCCATTGGCGGAGCCACAACACCCACAACCTTTCTTATCTCGTCGCGGTCTCCAAGCCAGACTGAGCCCCTTTTGTTGTGCTGTCTGGCTTTAAAGACATCTGCACTCAGCCTGTAATCTCCAGCAAGAGAGCCCAGGAGAGGGGGCAGAGTCTGGCTGGCGCAAGGCGAGGAGGCACAATAGACGGGCATGTAAAATGCATGAGGCAACTTCAAGGCCTCCAGCATCTGGTTCTTTCTTGCTGAGAACCCAGGAAAGTTCATTTCTGGAACTTCCTGGGGAAAAAAACACAAACTCCGTAATGGAAGTTTTAGTCTAAAGCGAAATACCCAAATATAATTTTTTTTCTGCTTTTTTCAAATTTTGCATGTTCACTTTTTACTCGTTTGTTGCTAATTTCCCCCTGCTAATTTTTCCAAGCCACAGAAGAGAATCTAATTGGCTGACATTTTGAGTCTTCTTAAAAGTAAATTTAAATATAAAGAAGAACGTAAATTCTGAATTATGAACAGTTTTAGCAACAAAGGAGAACTCCCAGCAGCCCAGTCTCTTTCAAAAAATGCAGGCCACAAGGGGGAGTTCTTGCACCTGCTTCCTTATGTTGTTATGTTGTTTTATTTTACTTTTTAAAAAAAAAATCCCTTTATTCTCCTTTTTTTATATGTGTTTGGCGGCAATTCTCTGGGACCATACAGCCCATTCAGCCATGCAAGAAACAAATTGTGGTTAAAACGTCCCAGCTTAAAGAGTTGCATAAAGGCATCCCAGGTTATTTAAAAGGCTGAACAAAGGGATTTTTTTTTTTAAAAAAAAATGTTCCTATTTCATTGTATTCAGATATTGGGGAGGGAGTGTCCTGATCGAGGCCTCCCAAGAGCAGGAAGCCAACTCCAGGTCCCGACAAAAATCCCTTTTATTAATTGACTGTCAATTCTGCTCATTCACATCCAGCAAAGTCTTTCAAGGGTGGATTTACAGTCACAGACCTTCTCTGGCTTGGAGAGCTGCCAGACCGATATCTGCAAAACTTGGCAAGGAATCTCAGAGCCTCACGAATCAATTAAGTGAACTAATTGTCTCTTGTAAGCTCCACTCTCCTTTCGCTCTTCTGGCCCCATCTCTGCCTCCGACACAAAGCCCTCATCGGAGCCTTCCCCAGACTCCAGGACCGGCCCATGTTCCTCCCCAACCTCCTCACTCTCCGAATCTGCAGGCGGGCGACAACAGGGAGCTGGTACGATTTATCTTGCTTTTCTGATTGTCTCAGTTCAGGCTACCTGTGTGGTTGTATATTTTAATCATTTATATACATTTTTGGTTGTATACGCTGCCAGGAGTCCCATTAGAATTGGGTTGCTAGACCAAATTTGAACTAACAATAATAATCTTTGCAGCTGCTTATCGCAACCTTGGCCAGAACCTGTGGGGGCCGCACAGGTACGGATGTCTCTCGGGACTCCAAGTCCGGACGGTAATTTCGGGCCCGTGTGCCGCTCACAACCTCTTCATCACAGTGGAAGGGAAGCTGTGGAGCTGGGGTGAGTTTTCGTTGTTTCGTTTTTGTGTCTCTTAGCTGGAGTTGAGCTTATCAAGATCTCAATGGGAAAATGCACCGAGCAGACTCAAAACTGTGTGTTTCCCTGTGTCTCTCTCTCCCCAGGGCGCAACGACAAAGGACAGCTGGGCCATGGAGATACCAAGCGGGTCGACGCCCCCAAACCTATCGAGGTGCTCAGCAGTGACACAGTTGTGTCGGCCGCTTGTGGGCGCAACCACACACTGGCCCTCACAGGTATTTTGGTGCCTTGGGTGGTGTCTCTGTGACTTTCCCTTTTCTTATAAAGTTCTGCCAAGATATTTTAGAATAGTGTTTTTCAACTTTGGTCGTTTTAAGAGGTGTCGACTTCAACTCCCCAGCAAGCTATGAATTCTGGGAGTTGAAGTCCAGACATGTTTGGGTTTTTTTTTGCTGGAAATCAGAATTTACTTCCAGTTGGCCAGCAAAAAAATTTGCCCTTTGGCAGGAATGGGTTTGCTTAACTGTTGCCACAGAAGTCGTAAAATCGGGCATAAAATGTTTTATAGGTGGCATTTGCTGCCTGCAAGATTGGCCAAAGTGTATAAGAATTCCTCTGCCAAATGCTGGAAATGTAACCAGATTTCAGGAACCTACTACCACATGTGGTGGAGGTGTAGGAAAGCAAGGAATTACTGGGAGAAAGTTCATAATTGGTTGGAAATGATAACGGAGCAACCTTTTGAGTTCAAACCAGAAACATGCCTCTTAGGTATACTATCGGAAAGTTATGATATATTTAGTGCTACATATATTGACGGCAGCAAGAATTATATATGCTAAATATTGGAAAAAATGTGAATACCCCTTCAGACAAGGATATAATTAGGAAAATTTGGGATTGTGTCTACATGGATAGATTAACCTTAAAATTTAAAGATAAAGAAGACTCGAAATAGTATCGGACATGGAATAAATTTTATGACTGGATAGAGACAAGAGGCAGAACTGAGAGGGAAAATAAGTTTGTGAATGTCAATAATTGTTAGTATGGAAAATAAAGTTGTATAAAACTGACTATAGCAAGGGAAAAATTGTAAATAGTCTAATGTAAGTAGAAATTTAGTTAAAGCTCTTTTTCTTTATTCTTTTTGGTAACATTACTATAATTACTGTTATTATATTATTGTTATAGTGACTAGCTTGGGTGTTAAGATTTACTATTAACTTTTCTTCGGCTTTGCTTTATTTGTAATTATTATCCTGACATGGCACTGTCTTTTCAATTAAATTTTTTTTAAAAAAGTCATAAAATTGGGCAGGATTATGTGGTGACTTGCTTACTGACTTTCAACCACTGCCCCTGCCAACTCCCAGCCACCTCAAGCCACGTCACAGAAAGGGACCAGGAAGGAACATCCCGGAAGCTGGCCTCTCCAAACTGCTCCTGTAATAGATCCATGGTATAGCTTCCTGGGGCTGTCAAATAATGCTACTCTCCCTCCTCATCAGCTCTCTCTACTACCACTAATTGGCACCATGAATTCCTAGGATAGATGGCTTGCAGGCGGGGGGCCCAGCCACAGCTGAACTGCGCCACCCCTCTGCGGAGGAACTGGGCTCCCGACCGGCCTTCGCTGGGCTGCATGGTGGCTTCTACATCACATGAGAGATAATAAAAAAGATATTAGATTGTGCAGAGATGAATAGGTTGACAATGAAAATAAAGGATAAAGAGGAATCGGGGAACTTCAAGACATAGGGAAGATTTTATGATTGGCTAGAGAAATGAAACTAGAAAAGAAAGTAGGGAGAAGATAAAAGTACCCAGACGACACACTATTAAATGGAAAAGTGGGGGGAAGAAGGGGAAAACAGAAAAGAAAATATTAAATATATAAGTATATATTCAAGAGTGAGATATAAAAGGGGAGGGGGGACATAACTAGGATAGACTAGTGAAGGTAAGGGAATAAGAAATGATACTAAATTATATTTGGGTTGGCGGAAATACCATCCCAAGGAAACATGAACTTTGAGTTTTGAAATGCACACCAACAACAATAGAAAAAGAAAGGGAGAGAGGAGGAGAGAATGAAAGGAAGATGGTGGAAAGAAGAAAGAGGTAAGGAGAGGAGGATGGAAGGGAGAGAGAGAAGGAAAGAGGGTAGGAAGAAGAAGAATAGGAGTAAGAAAGGGAAGGGAAGAAGGAAGGGGAAGGAGAGGAGGAAGGAAGAAAGTAGAGGAGGGAGGGAGAAAAGAAAGACAAAACAAGGTGGTGTTACAAAAAGAGGAAGGGATGGTTTTGGTTGCACCGTAGGCTGACCACTGTCTCCCCCACCCCACCCCCCACCCCCAAAAAATCTGGCACAACCTCCTCCTTCAGCACCACCTCTTCTTTGGCTCCCGCCTCCGTCAAAGGCTGCAGGCCTTCTTCCATCCCCAGTAATGAAATTGTGGTTTTAAGTTGAGAATGACCTATCTTAAGATGCATTTGAGCTTTGTGTTAGGACTGGTTTTGACCAAGTGAGATAAGAAGGGTCTTTTTAAAAATCTTTTCCTTCTAGAGAACGGATCCGTTTTTGCTTTCGGAGAGAACAAGATGGGGCAGCTTGGATTGGGGAACCAGACTGACGCCATTCCTAGTCCTACGCAGGTACAAGAAGCAGTTTTTCAAAATGCAACATTGCCTCCTGTTCCTAATTCAACGTTTTCTCCCGTTTTTCCCATTTTCCCACTGCCTGAACCTACTAACCTCCCTCAACTGGAAACATTAATAATGTTCCAGCTCCTCTTCCAAAAACTTTTAAGATCCAATTTGCCAAAGAGATGTGTATTTAAAAGCAAAATTTAGACAGGCTTGTACTAATAGCAGTCTGAAGTATCCTTGAATTCGTGGCGCTTGTGTTCTGACCGATGCTTCCCAAGGGCATGAAGCCAACTCCTGGTCCCGACAAAAAAAACCCTTGTTTTAATTTCCTGTGAATTCTGCTCATTCACATCCAGCAAAGTCTTTCAAGGGAGGATTTACAGTCATAGACCTTATCTGGCTTGGAGAGCTGCCAGGCTGATATCTGCAAAACTTGGCAGGGAGTCTTGGAGAGTCACGGAAAAATGAAGCGAACTAATTGTCTCCTACAAACTCCACTCCCCTTTTGCTCCTCTTTTATGTCCTCTGGGAGGGGCCATTCACTGCCCACCTGTGGCCTTACTTGCAAGTCAACCCCTGTTATTTAGCTGTTCCCTTCGTCTGGCAACTCTGTGCATGCGCACACTGGGAACAGGCTCCAGCTGTTCTACTGATGTCTGACTCTGAAGGCAGCTGATAATTGTCGGACGGCCTTGACCCCATCTCTGCCTCCGATACAGAGCCCTCATCAGAGCCTTCCCCAAACTCCAGGAGTGGCCCATGTTGCTCCCCAGTCTCCTCACTGTCCGAATCTGCTGCCAGCTCCACTTGGCCACTGGCGGGCCACAACAGCTTGGAGAAAAAGAGAAGAAATGTGTTTTTCAGTGTTTCCTTAAACCTTTGTGTGTGTGTGTGTTTTCTTTTAGATCATGTACAACGGCCAGCCGATTACCAAGGTGGCTTGCGGGGCAGAGTTTAGCATGATTATGGATTGCAAAGGGAATCTTTACTCGTTCGGTTGTCCTGAGTACGGACAGCTAGGTAGGATTCTCTACGGTCTTGGATGGCTTTGGGGATACAATACGGAATTCTAATCTGTCGGACAATGAGACCGAGTCAGATAGAGATTAGAAGAAGATAGAACTATGATAAAACATGAAAGCACAGTTGACATAGATTTTAGGAGAGACTGGAAATAGAAAAGGTCTGAGAGGAGTAATAAGGGTGTACCTTATGAACGGTTTACTACTGCGTGTGAGGTCAGAGTATGCAGTGTAAGGTATGAACTGCAACAGTACCAGGAAATGTTGGTAATACACAATGTATGTACAATTAGTGAAAGATGTACTGTATTTTTCGGAGTATAACGCACCAAGGTTTTGAAGAGGCAAAATTTTTTTAAAAAGTTTTTGCACTCTGCAAACCTCCCCAAAATGGCCTGTTTTTGGGGGAAATGGCCCCGTTTTTGTTCTAAAAAGGGCATGAATAGCTTTTAGGAGGCTTGTAGAGTGCTCCTGTGGGGGGACCAAAAATGAGCCAAAAAATGGCCCGTTTTTTGTCAAAAAAAGGGCATAGATAGCCTTTAGGACGCTTGTAGAGTGCTCCTGGGGGCTGGATGGGGCAAAATTGAGAAACTTATTTCTGCCCTCCCCAGCCCCCAGGAGTACCCTACAAGCCTCCTAAAAGCTATGCAGGGCCATTTTGGTGAAAGGGGTGGGGTTTCAGGAGGCAAAAAATGCTGTATTCAGTGTATAAGACGCACCCAGATTTTCAGCCTCTTTTGAGTGAAAAAAGGTGCGTTTTATACTCCGAAAAACACAGTAAATGTTAATGTAATTACATGCAAACATTAAATATTGTAATGTGAGAGAAGCTGTAAAGGAGAAACTGATCAGATTACACCATTGTTCCAGCAATTGTAATATAGCTGATATGTTAACAAAACCTGCGTCTGTAGAAAAGTATAAAGATTAGGTCAAAGCATTTGCATTTTCAGCTGCATAGCTTTAAATGTGAGGAGTGTCAGGTAATGAGGAGGATTTAATAGCTGCCAGCTGATGTAAGGTTGTAAGCTGTAAGCTGATGCAAAGAGGATGATTCAGCAAAATATGATATCGCCTCTTTAAGACTGATACAAGTCTTAAAGAGGCGATACACAACACAAGTCTTAAAGAGGGAATACACCACACAAGTCATTTCTCTTTTAAAAGGTGTCTATATATAGGTGGCCATTAGAGGGCGTTTCTCGTCGTGTATCTCATTTCTCTCCTTGTGTTCGTAGCTGAGTGGTAAGAAATTTATCTACCATGTATTTGTCTCTATATATGTATATATCAACCACTTAATTGCCTAAAAGCATTGTGTGCTGTGTTTTGCTCCTGGGGTTTTATCTCATAATAATAGTCACACTGCCAAACCTCTGACAGAAAGTTTGAAGGACGCCCCTTAGATTCAAACTTTCTGCCCCCCCCCCAACAGGGCACAACTCTGATGGGAAATTCATCGCCCGAGCCCAGAGGATAGAATACGACTGCGAGCTGGTTCCCCGTCGCGTAGCCATCTTCCTTGAGAAGACCAAAGATGGGCAGATCCTACCGGTCCCGAACATCGTCGTGAGGGATGTGGCGTGCGGTGCAAATCACACGGTAAGAGATTTAGTTTGGTCTGTGGTTTTGTGTTCAGCGACAAACTTTGGCTGCAGAAAAACAGGGGAGCCACAGAAGAGATTGAAAGTGGGTCGGCGTGCTGACTTTCTAAACGATTTCTTGCTGTTAAGTGTCACAGCAGGTTGGAGTGGATGAGGAAGAAGACTTTAAAAGGTTTCTCTGATGTTTTCAATGCCAAAGGAGGAAAAACACCTCGTTTAAATGTTGCCGGTTCATAGGATCTGACTGGAATTGCATTCTTGCCTTAAAACGGACCCTTCAAAATGAAGAATAGAAGCTAGAAGGAACTGTTTTGAGGCAAAAACTTTTTTTTTTACCAAAAAAACTATCCATCAGTCTGGAACCTAGTTGAAGAACATTTCATCTCCTCCTCCTCTTCTTCTTCCTCCTCCTCCTTTTTCTTCTTCTTTTTCTTCTTCTTGTGGTTCTCCTCCTCATCTTCTTCTTCCTCCTTTTTCTTCTTTTTCTTCTTTTTCTTCTTCTTCTTGTGGTTCTCCTCTTCTCCTTCTTCCCTCCTTTTTCTTCTTGTGGTTCTTCCCCTTCCTCCTTCTTTTTCTTCCTCTTCTTGGGGTTCTCCTCCTCCTCTTCTTCTCCTTCCTCCTCCTCCTTCCTCCTTTTTCTTGTGGCTCTCCTCTTCCTCTTCTCCTCCTCCTCCTTCCTCCTTTTTCTTCTACTTCTCCTTTCTTCCTCTTTTTTCTTCTTCCCCTTCTTCCTTCTTTTTCTTCTACTTTTACTTTCTACTTTCTCCTTTTTCTTCCTCCTTTTTCTTCTTGTGGTTCTCCTCTTTCTTTTCCTCCTTTCTCCTTTTTCTTCTACTTCTCCTTTCTTCCTTTTTTCTTCTTCCCCTTCTTCTTCCTTTTTCTTCTTCTACTTTCTTCTTTCTCCTTTTTCTTCCTCCTTTTTTTCTTCATCCTCCTTTTTCTCCTCCTCCTTTCTACTGCCTTCTTTTTCTTCTCCACCTTATTCTCCTAATTGTCCTTCTGATTCTTCTCCTCCTCCTAATTCTTCTCCTCCTTCTGATTCTTCTCCTTCTCTTTTTCTTTCTCTCCTCCTCCACCATCACAACCTCCACCTCCTCTTTCTTCTCCTTTCCTTCTCCTCCTCTATCACCTCGCCTCCTTCTCTTCCATCTAGATTTTAATTCACAACCTCCTGCCATTCTCCAGCTCATCCTGGACTCGCAGAAACGTGTCTTCTCCTGGGGATTTGGCGGTTACGGCCGATTAGGACACGCGGAGCAGCGGGACGAGATGGTGCCACGGTTAGTGAAGCTTTTCGACTTCCCCGGCCGTGGGGCTGCACAGATCTACGCGGGCTACACCTGCTCTTTTGCAGTCAGTGAAACAGGTAGGCTTGGTCTTGCAATCGGTCAACGAAGGAACACTTCGAATTTAAAAAAAAAACATTATTTTTGCAAGCTCCTGCTGTCAGTATATATATATCACAAGGAAGTGTACTTCTCTCTCTCTCTCTCTCTCTCTCTCTCTCTCTCTCTCTCTCTCTCTCTCTCCCTCCCTCCCTCCCTCTCCCTCTCCCTCTCCCTCTCCCTCTCTCTTGTGAGAACTGCTGCCTGTTTTAATATTATGGTTTCCAGTTAATCCAGTTCTCTCTCCGGCTAATGGAGAAAATTAGAATGTCAACTTCTCCTGTGCGTTGCTTGGAGAGTCCAAGCATGGGTTAAATTTGTCTGGTTGCCCAAGGACTAAGTTCAAATTTCTTTAACCACGCCTCCTGTTCCTCCTTAAGGCCAGTTTTTTAACTCAGTCTGGCCCGTTAAGGACACAGTTGAGTGAGTTCCAGCTGTTTT
Organism: Thamnophis sirtalis; assembly: GCF_051295495.1. NCBI lineage: Eukaryota > Metazoa > Chordata > Lepidosauria > Squamata > Natricidae > Thamnophis > Thamnophis sirtalis. The sequence goes on from NW_028261395.1 coordinate 38,397,698, forward strand.
TGATAATTCGGCTTGGACTCTCCCAATTGTGCACAGGTGTTGTTTTTTAGTTTATTGTTTTTATTCCTTGGGTATTTTTAAATTATTTTTTAAATTTTAAAAAATTATAATTTTTTTCCTGCTGAAGGGGTGGAGCAAGGAGCGAGCTAGTGGAGGTGTTTGCCTTCCGTGCCACTCAGGTCGGAGGCAATACTGGTCACTTGGTTGGGCTATTGGTTGGTTAGAAGGGACCTAGCGATCGCAGGAGGAGTGAGGACACCGCGGCGCTTCCTTTTAAGCACCAACATTTTTTTTTATAGTTCAATGGAAACCACGGCGAGCGCGATTGATGGCCACCACTTTCTGACCACCCCCACAATGCGCGGTGGCCATTTTAAGCCTCCATTTTTGCACCCTTTTTTTATATAAAAGTTTTTTATTTTTTAAACACATAAAAACAAACATATAACATAAAAATATAATCAATTACATATGTGTTTAGCATGTGGTTGGGTCACAAACATTTGTGCATCACCGCTTTCAATTGTGTATATAATCAGCAATTATCAACCCAATATACATGAGTACATTGTTATTGTAAATCATATATTCAGTTTACTCATAATTTCTTAATTTTAGACATGTATTCTAAGAATTAAATTCATATGTATGCCAACTATCTGTCACATCATTATAAATCTATTTAATAATAACATATCTTTATAGTATCACCTGTTCTGACCCCCCTTGTCCCATACCAACGCACACTCCGAGCCAAAGATAAGTTACGGCATTTAATTAACAGACAGCAATAGCAGTTAGACTTATATACCGCTTCATAGGGCTTTCAGCCCTCTCTAAGCGGTTTACAGAGTCAGCATATTGCCCCCAACAACAATCCGGGTCCTCATTTTACCCACCTCGGAAGGATGGAAGGCTGAGTCAGCCTTGAGCCGGTGAGATTAGAACCGCTGAACTGCAGATAGCAGAGTCAGCTGAAGGGGCCTGCAGTACTGCACCCTAACCACTGCGCCACCTCGGCCTCAGACAGATCCTTGGCAGCAAACCGGCACAGACAAGCTTGGGCAGCAATCCAGCATAGATAAGCCGTGGCAGCATTCCAGCCTGCCAAGCTCACAATAATGTTCATCAAACATTAGTTCCTGCATTGAATTCTGCAAGAGGGGCGTGTGCACAAGCAGTCCTTTTATAGTCTGGAGAGGAGCCTAATGACCACCAGCTGAGTGCAATTACCCCCTGTACTTGTGCAACTGTTCCTGACGCCTAGTAGCTCTTCGATGGCGTTCATCCAGGAACAACTCACTACTGGCCTCCGGCTCACTCTCCCTTGTCTCCTCCCCACTGGTCCAAGGCTCAGGCGCTTCCTGGTGCCCAACCAGCCTCTCTGCGCCCTGCTCAGAGTCGGAACCCTGTCCAGGGTCCTCCAGAGCCGACTCATAGGGCCCCTCGCTGTCGGAGTCTGGTGACAGCTCCAACGGCTCCTGCTGGGTCACAACATTTCTTGTAGCATATATAAAAAAGATTCACCAACGTTTTATATTTGTGTACCATTACTTTCAACTGTGTGTAAAATCATAAAATATCTATCAAATGTATATAAATACATCTTTATCGTTGTGTCTCATGTGTTCATGCTTTTGCACACTCTTCTCTGGCTTCAAGCCGTGCTTCAAATTTGCATGACGTTTGTTTGTTAATAGGCTCACAGAGAGCAGGCATCCTTGTGAACAATGCACAAAAGCAAAACAATTTTTTTCCCCTCCTTGGTACCTGCTGCAGGAGGCCTGTTTTTCTGGGGCGCGACGAACACTTCCCGAGAGTCGACGATGTACCCCAAAACTGTGCAGGATCTGTGTGGCTGGAAAATCCGCAGTTTGTCCTGTGGGTAAGGAAGCGGTTTGATTCTTCTCTTCTGCTTTCCTTTCTTTTCCTCTTTTAGTCCTGGAAGAAGCGTTTGTGTTCTGCAGGAGAATTCCTGTGATCCAGCTGTTAGCTATGCTGGCTGGGGTTTTCTGGGTGCTTTTATTTGGAACCTCTGTAGGACGTCTTCTGTAGGACACAGTGGCTAAGACGCTGAGCTTCTTGATCAGAAAGGTTGGCGGTTCGAATCCCTAGCGCCACGTAACAGAGTGAGCTCCCGCGACTTGTCCCAGCTTCTGCCAACCTAGCAGTTCGAAAGCAGGTAAAAAAATGCAAGTAGAAAAATAGGAACCACCATTGGTGGGAAGGGAACAGCGTTCCGTGCGCCTTCGGGAGTTGAGTCATGCCGGCCACATGACCACGTAGACGTCTTCAGACAGTGCTGGCTCTTCGGCTTTGAAACGGAGATGAGCACCGCCCCTTAAAGTCGGGAATGACTTAACATGCATGTGTGAGGGGAACCCTTTACCTTTTTAGGCTGCCTTCTCTCCACTTTCTACATCTGCAGTTCTTTTACAGTAACTTTCTGCCTCATTTTCAGGAAGAGCAGCATCATAGTGGCAGCAGATGAGAGCACCATCAGCTGGGGGCCTTCTCCTACCTTTGGAGAGCTGGTAAGGGGGTGGTTGTAGCTGATTTTATTTTCATAAATTTATTTGCCGACCATCTCACAGCAACCCCTCTGAGACCACAGCTTAGATCAGTGGTTCTCAACCTATGGGTCGGGACCCCTTTGGGGGCTGAACGACCCTTTCACAGGGGTCACCTAAGTCCATCGGAAAACACGTATTTTCGATGGTCTTAGGAACCGAGACACCAATTTTATGGTTGGGGGTCACCACAACATGAGGAACTGTATTAAAGGGTCATGGCATGGGGAAGGTTGAGAACCACCGGCTTAGATGGTTGCTTGGCAATTTTGTTGGAGATGGGCCTGACTTAGAACCCAGCAAAGGGGTTTTTCCTTTTATTTTCTCTATGAAGTTACCTGTTTCCCCACTTAGAAAGTGTGGAGACCAGATTGGAAAATGTGGAGACCATATGGGAAATTCCAAGGAGCATAGATTCTTTAACGCAGGGGGTCTATTCGGGTCTTTTCCCGTGTAGGATTGAGATTGTCTTGGCAACGTTTCGGCAAGGCCTCACTCGCCATCTTCAGGCTGGGTTTGGGGCTTAAAGCGTGGTTGGAGCTGCCGTCTTTCTATAAATCTTGGTGGGGGTGTGTGGAGTGCTGGCTTTGTTTCAGTAAGTGGAATGATTGGTTGTGTGGTTGTATCATGATTGGTGCTGGCTGTGTGTCCGTTGTTGTTTCGTGTTGTAACAGCCTGGGTGGTGGGTGGGGCTCGTTTGTTGACTAGGGCTGGTTTCCAGAAGTTTGGTAGGCGGGAGGTATTGTCACGTTTATTCATGTTGTGGGGGTGTTTCTCTATTTCGATAGCTTCCATAATTATTCTCTTGTTGAAGTGTTCAGTTTTGGAGATTAACCTGGTTCCTTCAAAATTAAATTCATGTCCTGTAGCTTTAAGGTGCTGTAAAAGGGAAGAAGTTTTTTTTTCTTACTGAGGTCTTGTGTTTTGCAATGCGTGCATTTATTCTCCTGTTCGTTTGTCCTATGTATATGTAAATTATATTGTTGTAAATATATTGTAAATATACTATGTAAATATATTGTTATGTCAAAGCACCTAGTATGCCCAAATATGGGAAGGAGCATACTGCTTTCCTTTTTCGTTTCAGCTCCACCCTAGTAGCCTTCCAGGCAGAAAATTATTTTTGTATTGCATTTTTGCTGATAAATAAATGAAGGCAGACTAGTATAGATCTATTTCAAGCTATTTAGTTCTCATCAGCTAGTCATACCCTTAGCTGGGATTCTAGGATGGAGCTAAGAGGCAAAAAGGAAGCAGTATGCTCCCTCCCATATTTGGGTATACCAGGTGCTTTGACATAACACTTAATCATTTCCTTGGCTCAGCTGATAAGGGAGGAGAGCTTGTGGCTTAGAGGTTAATGTAACTGCCTAATATGTAAAAACAGCCCAGGTACGAATCCCAGTAAAGATATGGCTAGCTGATGACAGCTAAATAGCTTGAAATAGATCTATACTAGTCTCCCTTCATTTATTTATCAGTAAAAATGCAACACACACACACGCACACACGAGAGATGAAGCCTGCTAGATCCCTTCTGATAGAACTCCTTCCTTTGTTTTGTTCAGGGTTACGGAGATCACAAGCCGAAGTCATCAACTGCTGCTCAGGAGGTGAAAACGCTGGATGGGATTTACACAGAACAGGTAAAATGGCAAGCTTATACATAGATAGGGTGATTGTGGGTGGGTGGGTGGATGGATGGAAGGGAGGGAAAAGACAGAAAGGAAGGAAGGAGGGGAGGAAGGAAAAAAGGGAAAGGAATGAATGGGGGGGAGGGAGGGATAGGTGAATATTTATTAGATACAGACAGGGAGGATATATGTATATATGTATGTATGATAGAGAAAGATGGATAGGAGTATGGGAGGGGGAAAAGAAGAGGTTTTAGCGGGAAGAGGAGGAAACAGGGAGTTTGAGAGGAGGAAGGAGGGTTTTCTGGGGAGGAAAGAGCTGGAAGGGAAGGATAGGAAGGGATGCCTGGGGAAAAGGAGGCCTGAGAGGGTAGGGAAAGAGGCTTAAGGGGAAAAGGGAGAAAGAGACCTGGCGAAAGGGAGAGGGAGTGAAGGCAATAGGGAGGATAGGAGAGGCTTCTGTGGGCCAAGCCGAAGGGAGAGAAGGGGGATAGGATAGGGAAGCTATATGAGAGAGGGGGAGACGGGGAAGGGAGGGAGGGAAAATAGGTAGATAGACATGGAGAGACCGAAGGATAGGTAGAGATAGATGATATATAGATGATAGCGAGAAAGAGAGAGAAATAGGGTAGGTAAACAGAGAGAGATAAAACCTTATATGTTAACATTGCATAGAGAAGATCAAACAATTCTTAGAACCTAAGGCTAAACCTGTGTGTTGGTTTATTTAATAAGCATTCCTCAATCTTCTCCTCACAAGTTGAGCGCATTCAAACTAAAGGGCAGGGATATTGACTTGCACTCAGCCACGCCTGTACGACGGACACTTTCATAGGGCGTACAAAATACTCGGCCTCTGCATTCGGGGGAGCTGCCTCCTAACGCAGGCAGCCACCTTCGTCGAATGCGCAAACGGGGACGAAGGCGCGAAGCCGTCGTGCGGATCATTTTGTGCAGCATCGCTCACCCCCCCGCGAAGGGAAGTGTGGTTTTGGCGATCCACGCAAGCAGTCCCATCTCTTTCACAGGTCGCCATGGGCTACGCGCACTCCTTGGCGATTGCCCGCGACGAGAGCGAAGCCGAAAAGGAGAAAATCAAGAGATTGCCAGAATACAACCCACGCACCCTCTGACCCGGGCAGGGGGACTCTTCCCTCAACCAGGCGAGCTGCCGAATGCACCGCGGTCGGCGGTTGGCGAAGAGAGACCGCGGGGCCCCTCCATGTGTTTTGTTAGACTTCTGAGATATTGGTTTTTATACGCCATTTGAAGTTTTAACTACCTGTTGCTAGGACTCTTCCGTGCCCTGCTCCTTCCACCCCATCTTTTTCTCCCAAGGTGGCTTGTTTGTATTTTGTATTTCTTTTGTATTTTTTTTGTGGTGGTGGTGGTGGAGGATAAATTGAAGTCCATTCATCCCTTTTTCGGTCACTATAGTCCGATGGAAACTTCAGGAGCATTTTTGCCCCATTTGTTCGTCCCCTCTTTAAGCCTGTTTGGGACCAGTAAGCCAGCATTGAAAGTTTTTTTTTTTTTCTACTGCAAAGAGTGGCCTATGCTTTGTGTTTTGTCCCCGAAGAAGGTGCTATTATTGTTTTTTAATTCCTGTGCCTTTTTTTTTTCTAATTTCCCTTGGTATGATTGGGCACCAGGCCTCTTGAGTTCAAGAGTTCCCATTGATTTTACGTTGAGCGATTTGTGGCACTGTGTTTCCGGGCTGCCACAGATGCTGATTGGCATTGAGTTCTTTTGTGATGCCCAGCGTTGCTTTCTTACAACTTGGTGTGGTTGGGCATCTGGGGGAAGGGGAGACTTGTACATTTTCCTTGAAAGTGGCAATTGTTCTGAGATTAGGTGGCTGACCACACACACCACAGGAGGAGTTTAGAACAATGAAGTGAACTTTTTGCCTTGAAACATATCTGGAGTGAACTAACACTCACTCTCTCTGTCTCTCTCTCCCTGTCCCTTTCTCTCTCTCCCTCCCCCTTTCTCTCTTTCTCTCTCTTCTTCTCTCTTTCCTTCCCTCTCTCCGTCACCTAAATTCTGGTACTTAAGCTCGGAAAAAACCTCCTCCTCTTGTTTCTCTTTTTCTCTTTATTGGTTGGGATCCACTTTGCTGGAAAGTGAAAATTTCAAGCCCCTCTTTTGAAAGAGCTATTTCTTTAGATCATTGAATGGCAGCTGAGAGGTGGGTTCAGACTGACGGCCTCCTAAAACTTAGAATATTTTGAGCCTGGGAAATGCTGCAGACCCTTTCTCTTGAACCCCTAAAGAGGTAAACCACCTTTTGATCCCTGATTGAGAAAACTGCAAAAAGTTTCCCAGAAAAAGCAGGAGATGCGTTTCCAAGCCTGATGGGAATTTAATGCACAGCTGTCTTTATTTTCCACCATTTCGTTTTTTTGTGGGAAGGGAATTTTGTGCCTTGAAAGCTACACACATTGCTCTCTTTTTCCCCGGTTGGTTTATTGAGAGGGACAGGATGCTTTCCCGTTTTCACCATCATTGGCATCTCTCGATGGGTTTTAGCCACCTTTCAACCTGCTAACTTTGAGTTAGAATAATGAGCAATCAATCAGGAAAAAAAATTAACGGAAACCCACCACTGATGGATGGCACTTGGGGAAAGTTGGAAGGCGGCACCTACTGACTTGATGCTAAATTTTCAAGTGAGCAAAATCAGGATTGCCAATTTACGTTATCAAACGCTTTCTGAGCATCCAAGATTAATGCTAATTGTGGATGTCGACTCTTTGCACAGGTCTGTTTCAAAATATTTTCTCCTCCTTTTCCTGTTTTGGTACGTTCCTAGCTTCTGATACCCCCTTTACTGTTTCATTCATTTTTCCTGATGTTCCTCTTCTTCATTGGTGAGGGACTTCATTGTGGGGGACCGACAGACACTTTCACCATCATTGTAAGGTAGCGGGGGATAATTTATTTGCCATGGGAGAGAAAGAAGGGAAAGAGGTACTTCCATTTTCACCAAAGAAACAACTGTTTTTGTGCTAATTAAAAAGTTTTTTGATTTCGACCTGGTTGGCCTAAAGGTTTTGAGTTTAAAACTGCTGACTTTTTTTTTCTTCACCAAGGTGAAGGGCTCAGCGGTATGAGAACCAATTAAAGTTAAATGAGATGGGGGAAAAAGTTTTTAGCCTAGTCTTGTCACTCTCTTTTGTTTTTCCCTCCACTTTTTTTTTATATATATATTTCTCAAATGTTTAAATAAATGATGGGTTTGTTTAGACTTTGCAGTCTTCTCCTTCTTTCTGTACTGACCTTACAACAGAGATGATCCTGCATTTTATATCAGGACCTGTTGCCTAGCCAGATATCTTTAGAACAAATCTGCATTCTTTGCCATGCAAATTATTGTTAATTATTGTTAACCGTATTTTTCGCGGTATAAGACACACTCCCCTCCCCCTAAAAGAGGGTGCAAATTTGGGTGCGTCTTATACACCAATTGTAGCCCCGCCCACCCGCAGGCCCCCATCAGCTGACCTCTCCAAGTCCTCTCAAACGGAGCTTTTGGAGGCTGCAAAATCAGGGTTCCAAATAGCATCTAAAAGTAAATCAGAGTCCAAGGCAAAATATTGCTCAAAGAGAGCCATGTTGGCACATCTGGGACAACCTGATTCTGAAAGCTTCCTGGTTTTCCCCACCCAGTTGAAAGTTCAAGATCTTTCCTTCACACCCACAAGTCCATCACACGGTCCAATCTCCCACTGCCATGCTGGTAGTTCCACCCATCCAGTTCCGGTCAGGTGCAGAGGTACAAAGACAAAGGATGACCTTGGCTTTCTAGAAGGAATTTTGTTATGGCTACATCGCATCTAACTCCATGCCACCCCCCTCCCATTTTCCCACAGTAGAAAATGCATAGCAGAATGATAGAAAGCGTGGTAGGCCAAAGATCCAAAAGAAAAGATGGCTGCAGGCCTAACACTCAGCCTCTCAAACGGAGCTTTTGGAGGCTACAAATTCAGCTTCTCAAACGGAGCTTTCAGAGAGTGAAAAAGGAAGGTGCAAAGGCCAAAATGCAACCCAGAACAGCTGCTGCCTTGTTGGACCGGTTCCGCACTTCATCTGCTGTACTCACTGGAGCGCCCTTTGATGATCAGCTGCATTTTTAAAGCTGCGTATCTGCCCCGAGGCGCACCCGAACATAGTGAAGAGGGTACTCGGATGAATACTGATGGATGCTGGTAGACAGAGGCGGAAATTTTTTTTCTTATTTTTCTCCCCAAAAACTAAGGTGCATCTTATACTCCAGAGCATCTAATACTCCAAAAAGTATGGTAATTCTTTAGCTGGTTGAAAGCAGGACATGGAATTATCTGGAAAATATGATAAGTTGAAGGTTACATAACTTATTAAGTGGGAAGATAGTGGTCTGGTATGAAGCTGGCAAGATTTTTCTGGAAGCATTTAGAGTTTTAGGAAACTTGAGAGTTGAGAAAAATTTAATCCCAGAGGGAAAGGGATGCAGAATCTTCTATTGGAACAGAAATGGCCAAGGAGAGAGTTGTAGAAATGTAAGACTTTTGAGTTGTTTTTTAAAACTTATTCTTCGCCTGGAAGAGACAAACCATCATCTGAGTCAAACTGTGAACCCCCAAAGGAGAAGAATGAAGGCAGCCTGCTGTTACAAGGCCCCACTTTTTGGAGAATGGGCTACTGCTTGCTTGGCAGCCCCAGAGCACTTTTACTGAGATATTTTGGGGTTGGGTTGAACTCTGGAGAACATCTGCTGATATTCTAGTGCTCCCCACATAGGTGGTCTCTCCAAGACACAGAAAGAAAGAGTAGGATCATCAAGGAGGTTGGATGGAAATGTTGGAGATGGTTGAAGTCAACAGGGAACTGTCGGTGAAAAGGACCCGATCACGGGCCTTCCTGTACTTTAGGGAGCAGAAGTCCAAAACTCTTGGGAGGGTCTCCATATTTTCCATGTAGAGGCATTGACAATAATAGCCCCTCGCTCTGATTATTTTTGAATCCTTCCTTGCTATGTACAGGTAATCCTCAAGTTACGACCACAATGGACCCCAAATGTTCCGTTGCTAGGAGAGACATCTGCTAAGTGAGTTTTGCCCCATTTTACGGCTTTTCTTGCCACGGCTCTTAAGTGAATCTCTGCAGTTGATAAGTTAGTAACATGGTTGTTAAGTAAATCTGCCTTCCCCATTGACTTTGCTTGTCATAAGGTCGCAAAATGGGATCGCTTTGGGACACAGAAACGGTCATAAATATGAACCAGTTGCCAATCTTCTGAATTCAGATCACATGATCATCACGGGGAGGGCTGCAAAGGCCGTAACCCTGAAAAAACGGTCCTGTCACTTTTCCCCCCATGCCGTTGTAACTTTTGAATGGTCTCTAAGCGGACTGTTGTAAGTAGAGGACTACCCTCACCTCTCATTCTGCCTTTTATGACCGTATAACGGGCGCATGGATTTAAAAAAAATGGAACAGAAGGCTTAAAAGTTCTTCACAGTTTATTCAAACCACTGGTAGATTCGTGAGAAAAGCTTGTGCAAGTTTTCTTTTTAACACATCAAATAATTCAACAGCAGCACGCATTCCATTCAAAAATAAGCACCCAAAGAAATATGGACCTCACAATCATCACAACCCCCCCACCCCCCAATAATGCCTCTTTGTAAATCAAGTGATTTGAAAATGATAGGAATCAACACAACATCAAAATGTGGATTAATTGCTCCTCGTTATCACTATTTTGAGCTGTACCCTTGGAAGGGCTGCCGGCCTTCGCAAGGCATCTGGGGCCAGCCACTAAGTACTTTTAGGTCAACAATTGTTGTTCTTCAACTCTGTCATCCCAGGTTCAAGACTGGACAAACTTGTTTTTTTGGAAAACGTTCATACCTCTGTTGGAGAGTCTACCTTTAGGGTGTTTTGGGGGATTTCTTGATTTGTGACAATCTGACCTGGCTACTTATCTACTTGACTAAATCGGAGCTGGTCAGGTTTGGTGAGGTGACAGAAATAACATTCTTGGAAGGACCATGAACCAGCTAGGACAGGGGCCAGCAACCCGTAGCTCTGGAGCTGCATGTGGCTCTTTCATCCCTCTGCTGTGGCTCCCTGACGCCAGTCGGCACCACAGTTTTGAGAGGAACATCCGGTTAGGGGCAGGGGGGAAGCAGAGTGTTCCAATAGGAGACCCTATGCCAAGAGGCAGGTTTTCCGGTCAGCTCCACAATTGATAGGGCTTGCGGTTAGGAGAAGTGGAGGAAAAAGGACGCCGCACTAGGAGGAGGCTCTATGGTGGGGGAACCGGACTTCCGGTCGGCTCCAGAATTGAACGGGGGGCTTCTGGTTAGGACCTTTGTAGCTCCAACCCCTGAACGAGGGCTATGAAATGTTTTGTTGGACCTCTAGAACTAGGTTTTGGATTGTTGTGCGTGGATAAGGAGAAGGATTAGAGAAAGGGTGTCAAACACCCATCATCATGTTGTCGTCACGGGAATTATCAACTTTTCCCCTTCGCTAAACCGGGGGTGGGCGTGGCCAGCATGTGGTGCTTCGTGGCCCGTGAGTTTTGATACCCCTGCTTGAACTTAGCTGCCCTCTGTTCTTTTGGGTGATTGGGGAACACAACTAACAACATTTTGGCAGACCTGATACACTTAGAAATGAGGAAAGCCTTCTTAGATATTCTTTAGAGGAAGTCTAAATCAAAAGAGAAGCTTGCAAGCATCTTTGTAATAACCCAAAGAGGAATAGCCCAGGAATTCTTGGGAAAGTTACTGGATTTCCTGAGGAAGTGCGGGAGAAGACACACAAGGCCTGTCTCGTCATCATCTTCGGGTGGAAAACAGAAGGCGTGATGAGGCCCTCAAGGCTTCATGTTCCACCACTGGAAGGAAAAGGGCTTCCGCCGGACATTTGTGCCACAATGAACATCGCCATGTTGGAGGTAGTAAGTTCCGTAGTCGTCGACGAAATTGCAGGACAAGCCTAAGGGCTCCAGGAGACGGCGGACCTCTTTCTCCAAGCAGCATTGGCCGTCGATGATGGGTCCAAACGGCTTTGGGATGCCCAGGTGTTTCCCCAGGACAATCATATTTACCTGCAGAAGGGAGATAAGCAGCGGTCTAATAGGTTAGATTGCAATCAGTTTTCATGATTTTGGACCCTAGTGAAATGCAATGAGAAGGAAACCCATAACGTTTTAACAGTCTTCTTCTCCATCTACTTTTAAAGTCAAAAGTTCTTTACTAGGGACAACTAATTAAGTCTTAGTTACCGTATTGTTCAGAGTATAATATGCATTTTCCCCCCTAAAGGAGGGTAAAAATTTGGGTGTGTCTTATTCACCGAGGTCTCTGCCTCCCATCAATTTACCTCCTTGTAGCAAACGGGCGAAATGTGGCTTGCGAAGGTAGCAATAGGCTATGACACTCCCTGCAGCCTGAAACAGCTGGTCATAGGGAGGCGTCCTGAAATTGAAAGTGAAACCGGGTGTTTGCTGCAAGGAGGCAAATTGCTGGGAGCCAGAGGCAGATTTTTTCTTCTAATCAGGCTAAACTGAAACAGGCTGTTTGCTGTTTGCAGCAAGGAGGTAAGTCAATAACAACCATGTTTCCCTGACCCTCGAAATAAGCGCTTGGCCTTATTTTCGGGGAGGTCTTATTATTTTTGAGGTGCAGAAGGCAACGAGCGTGGTCAACTCATGGCTGCTGCTGTATTGCAATATTTTTGGGGAGGGCTTATTTTAGCGCATGCGCTCAAAAGCTTGATTAGGCTTATTTTCCGGGGAGGTCTTATTTTTGGGGAAACGGTATAAATGCCTATAAAATGTCCAAATTATTACACTTATTTTTTAAAGATTGCTTTATTATTGTTCTAGACAACAAAATGAAGAAGCTTTTTAAACTATATGCTTGATCTGAAGAGGCCCAGTACTATTGTATTTTCTTTTAAATTGCAGGGAATATGTATACTTCCAGAAAGCCTCATCAATTTTTAACAGCATCTGTACAAGTATAGTCAGAAATGTAACACCACAAACAGTGTATATCGTCTGTTTGCTGCAAGAAGGCAAATTGCTGGGAGGCAGATTCCCCCCACCTTGTTTTCCTCCCCCAAAAGCTAGGTGTGTCTTATATTTTGGAGCGTCTTATACTCTGAAAAATACGGTATCCATCTGGATTGTGTAGCTTCATGTTAGAGCTGTTCAGAAGGATGCTGTAGAAGACACAGCTCTGGATTCACCCAATATTTCGAGCCAAACAAACCCTGGGGCCACACACCCTACTGGGCCGTGGCCTACTCATAATTTGGGCCGCACAAATGGCTGGCTGGAGCGCATGCGCACGTATTTGCATAACTTGCATGAGTGATAGGCCAGTGGGCACTTGCATGCATGCCAGCTTGACACGCAAGTTGAGCTGCACATGTGCGCCATCTCATACCGTGTTCAAGGCAACAGGTACCTATTACCACATGTGGTGGATGTGTAGTAAAGCAAGAGAGAAAGAACACACAGGTTCAGCTGCACATGTGTGTGCTAGCCCATGCCCTGCTGAAGGGTTGCGTGTGTGCTGGCTCAACGCAGCCCAGTTCCCCTCTTCCCCCAACAGCCGGGGTGGCAATCCCCAAACAGTTGGGACCGCTGTCCTTTAAGAGATTCTTGTGATGTGTGAATCTAACCAACACATCAAAATTGCGTGTTGCGTTTCCTGTCATCCCACACCACCCTTGCCTGGAGAAGGGATGGCAATCAGGAGCTCAAATCTGGCTGCCGGCTGACCAGCCGAGGTGGCGCAGTGGTTAAATGCAGCACTACAGGCTACTTCAGCTGACTGCAGTTCGGCTGTTCAAATCTCACCGGCTCAGGGTTGACTCAGCCTTCCATCCTTCCGAGGTGGGTAAAATGAGGACCCGGATTGTTGTTGTGGGCAATATGCTGACTCTGTAAACCACTTAGAGAGGGCTGAAAGCCCTATGAAGCGGTATATAAGTCTAACTGCTATTGCTATTGCTAAAGATGCCCTCTGCTTCTTCAACCCAAGTTGAATTAAGCTAAACCTTTGACTGGTGGGTGACATCTTGGCTGGTTCTTTTCAAAAAATATTTGGGGTGGGAGTCTTACCATGTCTGGGAAATAAGCCTCAGCGGAAGCCTGGACCACTTGAGTAATAGACGAAGGCAACCTGAGAAAAGGATGGAACAGCTGAGGTATCTCAATGATGTCTTCCTCTTCCAGGCCCAGCTCCCTTTTAAGGATGTGTTTGTTCCAGTCAATACACTCCTGAAAAGGAAAGTAAGCTTCAGTGAATAAAAAGGAGTAGGGAGAGGCCACACTTAACATTTTAATATTTAAAATACTTAAAATATTAATATTTAAAATATTAAATATTTAAAAATGATAATATTTCAGTGCCCACAAACTGACTGCCGGTAAAACCATAACTTCCCTGCAGGCAGTCCTCGACGTATGCCCACAATTGAGCCCGAAACGTATGTGGCTAAGTGAGAAATTTATTAAGTAAGCTTCGCTCCACTTTAACATTTTTCTTCCCATGTTTGCTAAGTAAATCACTGCGGTTGTTGAACAGTTGTTAAAAGGAATCTGGCTTCCCCATTGACTTAGCTTGTCAGAAGGTCGCAAAAGGGGATCATGATCAGATTCGGACAGTGAGGAGGTTGGGGAGGAAGATGGGCCAGTCCTGGAGTCTGGGGAAGGCTCTGATGAGAGCTCTGTCGGGGGCAGAGTGGGGGACCAGAGCCATCTGCCAGTTATCAGCTGCCTTCAGAGTCAGACATCAGTGAGGCGGAAGAACAGCTGGAGCCTGTTCCCAGTGTTGCCAGACGAAGGGAAACAACTAAAGAACAGGGGTCGGCTTGGGAGTAAGGCCACCGGTGGATGGGGAATGGCCCCCTCCCAGAGGAAATAAAAGAGGAGCGAAAGGGGAGTGGAGCTTGCAGGAGACAACTAGTTCGCTTCATTGGTTTGTGACTCCGAGATTCCTTGCCAAGTTCTGCAGATATCGACCTGGAAGCTCTCCAAGCCAGATAAGGTCTGTGACTGTAAATCCTCCCTTGAAAGACTTTGCTGGGTGTGAATGAGAAGAATTCAAAGCAAATTAACAAAAAGGGTTTTTGTCGGGACAAGGAGTTTGTTTCATGCTCTTGGGAAACCTCGATCAGAACACCTCATGTATGGCCCATGCTTAAATGTTTTACTGACTGGGTAAAGCCTTCAGTATCTGAACAAAACAAGGAATAATCCCTTCATCCTCTTTGTTGGATCACTCAGTTTCCAGATTTCATAGCGCAATAGATGGGTTCTTACTTGGCAGTGTCCATTCCACTCTCTTAAGAATTTGTCGGCAATGATTTCTGATATGGGACGGGGCTGCCAACCACTTCCTGTAGATTCAATTCCTATTTGGAAAAAGGAAAATGATTTGGTTATTGGTGTGCATGTGACTTTTAATCTCCAGTTAGAAGCCCAGTGCTTGGTGAGAAGGAATATTGTAATTATTCTATAATAGAGGAAGCTGTTTATTGCAACAGTTCGGAGTCCTTGCTTGTTCCCAGGGGGAGAACATGTTGGAAGGGAGAAACTCAACTCATGTTAATGTAATGGAGCCCAACAGTTGACCTCATCCTTTTCAGAAAATGAAGCACCCTTTGGAAAAATTGGACTTTCCAGGAGCAGTAGGATTCAAACATTTTACTATTCTGTTGGTCGTGGTGTGGCTTGGTGGGCGTGGCAGGGGAAGGACACTGCAAAATCCCCATTCCTTCCCCACTTCAGGGGAAGGATACTGTAAAATCTCCATTCCCTTCCCACTCCAGGGGAAGGATACTGCAAAATCTCCTTTTCCACTCCACTCCAGGGGAAGGATACTGCAAAATCTCCTTTTCCACCCTACTCGAGGGCAAGGATACTGTAAAAACTCCATTCCCTCTCCACTCCAGGGAAAGGATGCTACAAAATCTCCATTCCCTCCCCACTCCAGGGGAAGGAAACTCCAAAATCTCCTTTTCCACCCCACTCTAGGGGAAGGATGCTGTAAAATCGCCATTCCCTCCCCATTCCTGGGGAAAGGATATTGTTCTCCTTTGCAGGGTAACAGAAGAATACCCAGGTGATCAGCTGGGACTCTGATCAGCTGGGACTTGGTAGGCAGAGAATAAATGGGGCATGGCCAGCCAGAGGTGGTAGTTGCCAGTTCTTCGAACTACTCAAAATTTCCACTACCAGAACCAGACAGAACTGGCTGAATACCACCTCTGGTCCCAGTTCTCTTTAGTTTCAGTTCAGATGTCCTACACAGGAGGAAGAAGATAAACTGACCGTCAGGCATTTTGGCTTTCCCGTAGCCTTCCTTTTCCTTCTTTTCCAGCAGTTTATAGCAGGCGTTTGGGCTGGCCAGCAGCATGCGGAAACCCTGGAATGGGCGTAAGAAAGGGAGTAAGGCAGATAGGACAGAAAGAAGACTAGCAGACTAAAAATAAGAATTTAGCAGCTTAGGAGAAGCTTCACGCAGGGCAGCCAGCCAGAAACTGCTGAAAGGACACTTTGAACCACCACAATAGGTTTCTCGGTCCATCGTACAGGTGTGAAGGAGAAGGATGGCAAGTTATTTAGCAATAGCAGTAGACTTATATACCGCTTCATAGGCCTTTCAGGCCTCTCTAAGCGGTTTACAGAGAGTCAGCATATTGCCCCCAACAATCTGGGTCCTCATTTTACCCACCTCGGAAGGATGGAAGGCTGAGTCAACCCTGAGCCGGTGAGATTTGAACCGCTGAACTGCTGATCTAGCAGTAGCCTGCAGTGCTGCATTTAACCACTGCGCCACCTTGGCTCTTCAGCTTTTTCAGCTGAAAAAAATTTCAGCTTTTTCTCATGTCAAGGTTGTTAGGGAAGAGGTATTCCGTAGTAGAGTCCTGATGTTTAATTGGTTCCAGTGCTTGGTCTCTGCAAACCCTAGAGATTAACAGCTGGATCAGAGATCCACCTTGAAAACAGTCACCTGCTCAAACCTTAGGACTGGTCCTTGTCAATATCCCTCCTTGGGGTTGGACTAGAAGACCTCCAAGGTCCCTTCCGACACTTGTTATTCCTCTGGTAGCAAAACAGACTTTGTTTTTCCTTGAGGACATTTCGCTTCTCATCCCAGAAGCTGCTTCCATTCTATCAGCTGTTCCCAGTTCGATCTTCGGTTCTAAGAGCTGTGGTGGCGCAGTGGTTAGAATGCAGTACTGCAGGCGAATTCTGCCAACTGCCGGCAGTTCGATTCTCACCGGCTCAGGATGGACTCAGACCTTCCATCCTTCCGAGGTGGGTAACATGAGGACCCAGTTTGTTGGGGGCAAGAGGCCGACTCTGTAAACTGCTTAGAGGGGACTGCAAACCACTGTGAAGCGGTATATAAGTCTAAATGCTATTGCATTTAGTCCACTTGCCTTTAGAAAAAGTACCTTTGAGACAACCATGACCTGGATGACTGAGAACCTCCATAAAGGAATGTGGGTTGATTTATAGATCTTATATACCTCCAGGCTCTTAAGAATGGGACGTTGAAAGATTTGGTTAGGCCAATTACTTTGAGGGAGTAGGGCAGCTTTTGGGCACCAAGGACCGGTTCCCTGGAGAGAAGGATTTCCGCATACGAGAGTGGGCGTGGTTTCGTGTGCTGCCTGCATCCCATCAATGGGGCTTTGTTTATTCCCGTGGCCTGATTTCTGGCATGCCGCAGCCCGAAACCAGTTCAAAGATTAGGGGTTGGGACCCTTGGACTAGGGTTTCCCATGAACAAAACGTCTCCTGGTTGTGAATACTGTAAATGCAACCATATTTCATCCAAGGGTCTAGTGCAGAGGTGAGCAACCTGCGGCTCTGAGCCGCATGTGGGTCTTTCATCCCTCTGCTGCAGCTCCCTGTCGCCGGTCAGCTCCACAATTGATAGGGCTTTCAGTTACGACAGGTAGAGGAAAAAGGATGCTGCGCTTGGAGGAGACTCTATGGTGGGGGAACCGGACTTCTGGTCATGCTCCAAAATTGAACAGGGGGCTTCCGGTTAGGAACTTTGTGGGTCTTTGAGTGTTTAAGGTTGCCGACCCCTGGCCTAGTGGGACACTTTATAGAAGACTTAGGAGCTTCACCCCTGGGTGGAAATGCAGAAGGTTAAACAGTTCTCCCTGCAACTGTTCACCAGCCTCCAAAGCCGCCTTGACATATTCACTAATTACGCAAACTGGTCGCTTAAAGCTCAAGTTTGAAAGAAGACTATGGATCCATACCTTCCGGTCTGGGGCAGGTACGAAGGTGAGGAATTCATCTACGTGTCCCACAAGGAGCCAATCCGTGTAGAGTTCAATGGGAGATTGTACAACTTGGCCGTGGAGGAAATCCTTGACCAGTTGGGACATTGGGGCATTCCTAAAAAAATTTAAAAAAAGATGGGATCTGAATTCTCATGGTGTGTTAAACCATGATTTGTTAATGCACCAAAATGGATCGATTACCCGCCACCCTAAGTCATTGACGTTGAGTCCTTTATTGATTAGCCCTTGGGGTCATATCGAAGTGCAAAGTTCCAGAAACAAATTATTACTAAAATTTGATAAAAGCAATTTAAAATGGAATTGGATAAAATACAATTTTAAATGAAATAGGAATAAAATATAATTTTAAATGAAATAGGAATAAAATACAATTTTAAATGAAATAGGAATAAAATACGATTTAAAATGGAATTGGAAGAAAATACAGTCTAAAATGAAACTGGAAGATATAGATAAAATATGATAAAATTATATTTCGGTGTCACCCTTGCAATCTACCTCAATCGGTCCCACTTATGCAGATCTCAACGGAACCATTTTGTGTAAGGACGGTGCTCTGTTAAATGTTATTTTCTGGTTCTGGCTGCACTTAAGGTACGTATGGGGATCCCAATGGGCCATCCGTTTGGTATATGGACCAAGGTACCTGCCTCTCAGCCCGTTATACAAGCAACAATCAAATAGGACCTGGATGGCAGACGGAGCTATTTGTCGGCACACAAGGCGTTGCCCCCCACCCCCCGGAGGCTTCAGGAGTTTCCCTGACCCACGACCCTCCCAAAGTCACTTCCGGTTTGCTCGTAGGGCCATTTTTTGTCCTCCGGAGCCTTCAGGGAAGCCTCCTGAGGGCTCCTGAATGCTCCAGAGGGCTAAAATCGGACCTACAAGCAACCCAGAAGTGACTTCTGGTTTGCTCGAAGGGTTGTTTTTTCCCTCCTGAGGCTTCAGGGAAGTTCCTGAAGCCTTTGGGGTGGGGTGTGGGTCAGGGGAGGCTGTTTTTGCCCTCCCCAGGCTCCTATAAAGCCTCTGGAGCCTGGGGAGGGCAAAAAATGGCTTTAAAAAAGGCTGAACTCAGCTTGCCAGCACGTGTATGCGCGCTGGCCAGCTGACGGGGCAACGCCTCGCATGCCCTGACAAATTGCTCCGCGTGCCACCTGTGACACGCGTGCCATAGATTCGCCATCCCGGGCCTAGAGAGTTGCCCCTGCATGGCAATGGAAGCATGTGGTCTCCCTTTTCTATTTCAGGAGCTCAAGCCATGTGGTCCTGTCCACCATTAAAACCATCTTTCCAAGCAGCCTCCATGTTTCCAGAGTCTTTTTCCCCCACTTGGAGCTGAACCCAGAAGGACAAGAATCTTGCTAGGAGAACAATCACATTTCCCGTGGACATCCCTACTGACATTTGCGCCGAAGGCTGAACACCATTAACTTGAAGAGATGTACAATTCTGTGCGGATGCTAGGGCGAACTTCTCCAGAACTTCCATAAGGGAAGAGGAACCCCTAGAGATCTTCTGAGTTTAAACCACAGATATGTGAGAATGTCCTTATGGCCTCCTGCCATCACTTACCTAGGAAAAGAGGATCCTATTAGGATACGCCCAAGGGGATATTCCTTGCCTTTGACATTCACCGGCGGGCTGACTTCGAGATTCCCAAAGGAGTCCAGGCTACTAGGAGACCGCTGGGAGGATAGTTCCCGTTTTACATACCCAAAATCTGGACCCTTGGGAGGGAAAACGAACAGTTGCGTCAAATCAAATGGACATTATTCCATCATTTTTTCATTCGTACTGAGAGATTGAATCAGGGAAGTCCTTAAATTAAACTTTCCTACAGAGCCGTGATGGCGAACCACGTCTCCAAAGTGGCACGGAGGACCACATTGCATGGCACACGTGGCGTCTGCGGGGTTTCTAGCACATGTGCGTGCATGACAATCAGCTGGCCTTTGCTCGTGTGGCAGTGCCCAAAACCGGAAGAGCTGGTCTTCTGTTTTTCGGCTTCAGCATGTGCACCAGCCAGGTGATCGTCACACACGCAAGTGTGCCAGTAACCGGAAGACTAGCTGGCTGTGTGCGCCGGAAACCAGAAGTTTATTTCCCAGCATGCGCATATCCCCTGGTCAGCTCTTCTTCTGGGTTGTGGCCCTAATGAGCATGCACACCCATCACTGCTATACAGCTAAGATAGTCATGGGACTCCCTCGGAATGCTACCAGAGACTTAATGGCCAAATGCAGAGCAAGGCCAAACTTAGCAGAGAGTCAAATGAAACTTTTCCAAGCTTGAACCGACCAGATGAACTCATTGCTTCCTGCAAAATGCTCACGTCCGTGTCAGGCCTGCAGCGGTTCCTTTAAGAATCTTTGGCCTGCCACATTCTCATTAAGGGGCGGGGGGGGGGGAATAGCAAGGGGTAGAATGTGTTGTTTTCAAAATAAAAAATTCCTTTCTGGAAGCTCAAGGTCATCTTTTGTCTCCGCACCTTTGCACCTGACCGGAAGCTGCTAGGCGTGGGTGCTAGCGTGGAAGAATAAGATTGGACCATGTGATGGATTGTGGGTGTGGGGACAAGATCATGAACTTTTAACTGGGTGGGATTCTGATGTAATTTCCAGTATTGGGATTTCATAGCATAATGCCAAGATGTCTGAAATATTAAATTGGAACTTTAAGGATCGTTTTGCCTTGGACTCTGATTTAATTCTACGTGATACTTGGAACGCTGACAGTCCGTCTCGCTCCTCTTTTATGTCTTATGGGAGGAGACAATCGTCTCCAAGCCTTACTCCCAAGTCGACCCTGTTTTCTTAATTGTTCTGGCCTTCTGGCAGCTCTGTGTATGCGCACACTGGGAACAGGCGCCCGTTGTTCTTCTGCCTCACTGATACCAGGCTCCGGAGGCAGCAAATAACTACCAGATGGTCTTGGTCCCCTCTCTGACTCTGGCAATTTTTAGAATTGCAAAAAAAAAAACAACAACAACCCCAAAACCCCTCGTTAAATGCACTTGTGTTATTATGAAAGGGAAAATGGAATGTGGTTACCATTGGTGTAAACTCTGGATTACTCAATCAGAGTAACTAGAAGAACCTTTTGTTAATCATTTAGCTGATTAACAGGAAGCATAGAAACTTTAACGATCCTGACAACTGGGAAACACCTAATCACTCCACCTAGTGGGAGATTGAAGAGGTGAGAGACCTGAGATAGGAGAATATGACTCGTATCTCACAGAGCTTTGTTGGCCTTAGAGAGTCCCTTGTTGCAGTTCCTGCTGGAAGACAAGGGGACCATTCAGCGAATCCGACTGACAAAGAGTGTCAGATGTCTGGGGATGGGCTTACATGGTACGTGTTAGGAATATAATTCTAACGGTTGGGTTGGCAATATATAAATCATGTAAAAATTCTATACCTGTTTCTTTAAAGCCTACTGTAAAATGTGATTGGTTGCTGTTTTCCTCAATCGGCCATAAGAGGGAGCCAGAATGACTGTTAGCTCTCTGTTTGTTAGATGCTGAGCTGATCTGATCTGAGTGTTTTGGAAGCTGGCTGTTAGAAAGTGCCGTGAGCTATTGTAAGTTTTGCAACTGCTAACAAACTTTGAGTACCAGACTGATTGTATGATACTGGACTATGTTATTTGGATTATCCCTTAACTGAAAGACATTGATGACTGACAGTCTTATCCGTGCATGACTTGGACTGTTTGATGGACTTTGATACCTCTATTTCCACGAAAGTAAAAGCCTATTTAAACTGCAGTGTCTCTGTATGCTGGTTTGTGTGTTCTCCAACACAACTCTCACAACGCTTCGCTGAACGGGGAACTTACCTAACAGTATGGACATTTGGAAAACCCATATAGATTATATCAAATAATGACAGGGAGAAGCTCCTTCACATCCATAACAATCAGAGCCCTCATCCGAGCCTTCCCCAGACTCCAGGACTGGCCCATGTTCCTCCCCAACCTCCTCACTGTCTGAATCTGCTGTCAGCTCTGCTGGCCACTGGCAGGCCACAACAGATAACATCACAGGACGATGTGAGTTTGACACCTCTGTTCTATATGTATACGAGGTATGTGTTGGCTGGGGAGTCAGTTGCCTTTGATAAAAAATCTGGCAAGTGACATAAAATGCTTATAAAACTTGATCTATCCCGTCTGATCTACCGTGTTTCCCCGAAAATAAGACAAGGTCTTATTTTCTTTTGACCCCTGAAATAAGCACTTGGCCTTATGTTCGGGGAGGTCTTATTATTTTTGCGGTGCAGGAGGCTCCTTAACCGCAGCCCGCAGATCAGCTGACCCAGAGAGGGCTGGAAGTTCTGTCTCTGTTTATGGCACACTCTTGCCAGCCTTAGCTGGGCCTGTGGCTCTTTTTGTGGCCGCCACTAAGAGAAGCGGAGCAGTAGCTAGGCTTTGCGGGAGCGGCCTCCACGAGGCCATTCGGCATGGATGGCAGGTGCAAGTCGGGCGTGTTAGGCATGTTCCCCCCTTCCCCCCCCCAGAAACGACGGGGACTGGCTGCACATGCATTTAAATATTTTAGGGGAGGGCTTATTATTGAGGGAGGGCTTAATTTAATGCATGTGCTCAAAAGCCCGATTGGGCTTATTATTCAGGGATGTCTTATTTTCCGGGGAAACAGGGTATCAAGCCTACTTTTAATTTTCATTTTTCATTTTCATTTTCACTTTATTTGTATGCCGCCCTTTTCCCTGGGGGGACTCAGGGCGGCTCACAGTTCAAAAGGGGGGGGGGAGGACAAACAATTTACAACATGGAGACACTACATCATTTAAGAACACAACAGTCATACAATTCGAGTGGGGCTAGAATCGTTAACCCCAGGCCAGCTGGGACAGCCAGGTTTTAAGGGCTATGCGGAAGGACTGGAGGGTGGTGAGGGTCCGAATCTCCACGGGGAGTTCGTTCCAGAGGGTCGGAGCAGCCACCGAGAAGGCTCTCCTCCGGGTAGTTGCCAGTCTACACTGGCTGGCTGATGGAATTCGGAGGAGGCCTAATCTATGCGATCTTAATGAAGTGAACAAGATGTGAGACAACCAGGATTTTCATTTTCTTGCAAGTAAGCGTTGAAAATAAAATGCAGAGCTGTGATTTTTCAACAGCTAAGATCAAAGCATGGGGGTGGGGGTGGGTGGGAACCACTTACCAAAACCTCCTTAAAGGGGAAGTAATTCAGGCCTCTGTTCCTTGGGGAGTCAAAGACAACCGGGAATGTTTTGTGGGGAGCCTGGACGTAGCCAAACTCTATCTCGTCCTAAATTGACAGAAAAGTTGATATAAAATTAAGAGGTGTCGCCTCTTTATGTTGTGCAATAGATTACAGATCATAGAAACTTACATTTGGGTTTTAATCTGTTGAAAACTCAAGGCAAAGCAATTCAGGTTTGTCTAGTAAAAATATTTTTTTTAAAAAAATGTTTTAGGCATCATTTTGAGGTGTCCCTGGTCTCTGAGCTTGCTTGTTTTCTTGCAGACATTTAATTACCCTAACTTGGGAACGTCATCAGTGCTTGGGGTTTGTGGAGAGGGAGAGGAGGAGGAGGAGGAGGAGGAGGAGGAGGAGGAGGAGGAGGAGGAGGAGGAGGACGACAACGACTACTGTGGGGTCCTTGGTGCTCTCTGAGTTTTCTTGCTTTCTTGTAGAGATTTAATTACCCAAACGAGCAAGCTCAGAGAGCACCAAGTATCCCATAGACTTCCTCCTCCTCCTCCCTGCATACTCCACTCCCTCCTAGCACTGATGATGTTACCTAGTTGGGTAATGAAAGACCTGCAAGAAAAGAAGCAAGCTCAAGAGAGCACCAAGGACCCCATAGTTCTCCTCTTCCTCTCTGCTCACCTCAAACCTCCTAGCATTGATTGTAATAATAATAATAAGCTACAAATATTCTTTACAGGCATAGTTTTTATTGCAACAGAGTGCAAATAATTGGGATCCGTGAATATGGATAAGAATTTCAGGTGAACCTTTGATGTTACCACACAGATGGATGCATTAAGAGGAGAGATGCCACCTAGCCTTGGTTAAAAGCACCTCCCATTATTTCTGGAGATGTACAGGATAAGGGTTCCACCACAAAACCGCGGACGACAAAATCGCGGTCGACGAAAGCGCGCATTTGACGTCATCACAGCGCGACGAAAACATCGCGCTGTGATGGAAAAATGTAAAAATAAAGCGAAAACCTTACCCTAACCCCCCCAAACCTAACCCTAAACCTAAGCCTAAATCTAACCCTAAACCCAACCCTTAACCTAACGCTAACCTTTAACGTAAAATTTAACGTAACCCTAAGGCTCTAAACCTAACCCTAACCCTTAACCTAACCCTAAACCTAACCCTAAACCTAACCCTTACCTTTATGTGAATCGGCTTGCTTTAATTTTATTGTTATTTCAATTTTTAATTTTTTTCGTCGCGCTGTGATGACGTCAAATGCGCGCTTTCGTCGATCGCGCTTTTGTGGACCGCGGTTTTGACGGGTCACGCAGGATAAGAACTACCCCCGTTTCTTCTCCAGTAGCTTCAGGATCTTGTTTGACAGATGCCCCAAACGTCCTCTCGGCTGTGACCTACCTGGATCCATCGGTCGTCCCTATTTTTCTCTTCCGGGCTGATAATAAATTTGCATCCAGCTTTTGTCGCAAGCTTCTTTATATGTTCTACAAAATCCTTATTACCCTCGACACTGGATATTCAGAGGAATAGATGGAGATGTTGAAAGAAAGAAATAGAGAAGAGATAAGGGCTTGGGTCTTTGCCAAACTTGATAGTGGGGATACAGAAAGCTTCAAACATGTATGTTGCAGAGGTAGTATTCAGCCAGTTGGCATCAGTTCATCCGGTGGCAGAAATTTTTGCCCGTTCGGCGAACCGGTAGCGCGTGGCCGGCTGGCCACGCGCCCGAACTGGTCTCCTATCGCCAGTTTCTCACCCAGCCTGTCCAATCACTGCTTGCTTGCACTGCCTCTTTGCATACTGGCTCTCAAAGGGGCTGGCCACAGGCCCCTGAAAAATAATCCAGTTGGCGAAAAAGCAGCTGCTGTTGCCGCCATCTTCTTCACGCATGTGCATCCCATTGTCTTGCAGGTCCAAGTCTTCTGGAATGGGCCAGCCGCCGCGGAAGATAAGCAACCAAAGAGGAGGTGATGGGGAAGAAGTTGGGAAACGGGGGCGACTAGCAAAGGGAGGGCCGGGAAAAATCTTTTAAAATTCCCTACCTTTTCCTGTGGGCGTGGCAGGTGGCTGAGTGGGTGTGGGCGTGAGTGATGTCACATTGGCTGCACCCACTCAGTCACGTGCTCCCCACCTAGCCACGCCCACCGCTTTTAAACTTTTAAATCTCACCACTGGTATGTTGGTCCCGGAGTCCTTACCTGCAGACGTAAACCGTAACTGGCTGCAAGGTGTTTGGGGTCATGATCCATGGAGCCACCCGGAAGACCAAAGTATCCGTGAAAATGGAAGTTTCTAGGACCTCCTGAAGCAGGAAAATACCGGAGACAAGGACCAAGAAAAAGGTTGAATTCCAGAAAGATGCATCTACACATTTAAAAGTTACAAGATTCAGGAGTAGAGAGCTAAGCTTGGAGTAAAAAAAAAAACAGAAAGAGAGGTCAACATTCTCTTTAGTCCAGGAAAGGAAAAGGGGTAAAAAAGAAGCTCAAGATAATACCACGTTGATCCTCTTTAAAGATAAAGGTTCCCCTCGCGCCTATATGCTAGTCGTCCCCGACTCTAGAGGGCGGTGATCATCTCCGTTTCAAAGCCGAAGAGCCAGCGCTGTCTGAAGACGTCTCCGTGATCATGTGGCCGACATGACTAAACACCAAAGGCGCACGGAACGCTGTTCCCTTCCCACCAAAGGTGGATCCTATTTTTCTACTTGCATTTTTACCTGCTTTCAAACTGCTAGGTTGGCAGAAGCTGGGACAAGTAACAGGAGCTCACTCCGTTATGCGGCGCTGGGGATTCGAACCGCCAAACTGCCAACCTTTCTGATCGACAAGCTCAGCGACTTATCCACTGAGCTACCGCATCCCCACCGATCCTCTTTACTAAAGGAAATGTAAATTGATGATTTCATGATTCTGTTCATCAGATTTTCTACAGTAATAAAATGGAATTCCTGTAAGATTTTTGGGGTCTGTGAATAGCTGATAAATGAAGAAGTGAAGAAGGCCCTAGAGAGAGAGAGGTCCTTTGTTGACGATTGAAAAAGCATTTCAGATGCTTTCTCCATTTCCCTGTGAAAGGTGCTTCCTTCTCCCTCTTCCCCATGTTCTCTTTGATGTTCTCCATACCTTCTTGACGGGCTCCAGGAGTGAAGCATGGAAAGTGACAAGCCCCGAGAAGTCAACGTCTGGAAATTTCAGCCCTTCCACGTAGAAAACGCTCTCCACTTGACAAGGCTTCCGTTTCACGTGGTAGGAGATCTTTTCGGATCCTAGAACATGTTTGTAATATTTCTTCCCCTTCCTGTCTGTGAATCAAAACCCAATCGTGTTTTATTCATTTCTTTGTTTCTTGAAGGCAAACATTCATATCTTTATCCAGATCTGGCAGTTTTAAGCAGTCTGCATAATTAAACCCAAGCACATTAACCCTTTGAGATCCAAAGGAACTTGTGGTTGGCTATCATTGGTGACCAGAGAGTTGGTCAAACTTTTGATCTGTCGTAACAAAATTATGGACCTCCTCTTTGGTGCAGGGCAAGGAAGATAGGTATTGGTTTGATCCTCTCGAAAATACTCCCTTGTGCTCTCTAGATCATCATCATCATCTTCATTTAACGACCCCATAATCCCTTGAAGGGTGGAGTCTGGGCAACTGAATGCAGCCAGCAGAGTCTTAATGGCCAGATGCCCTTCCTGTCACCAATGTGGAGTTTTGTTCAGCAGATACATTCCCATTGTGCCCAGAGGGAGAAATATCTGCCTCTACCTAGGATCGAACTAACAGCCTCCTAATTGTAAGGCGAGAGCGCCACCTCTAGGCCATCGCACCACTCCTTCCTTGTTTTTCTCTACATGCGTAGCATAAAAGGGGTAACTGAACAACCATGGCTGCTTGGAGAAACTAGGACAGTGTTTCTCAACCTTGGCAACTTGAAGATGTCCGGACTTCAACTCCCAGAATTCCCCAGCCAGCATTCGCTGGCTGGGGAATTCTGGGAGTTGAAGTCCGGACATCTTCAAGTTGCCAAGGTTGAGAAACACTGATCTAGGATAAACATTCTCCTTTGGGTCTTTGCTTCATCTGCCTTCAGCCTCGGTCCTGAAGTCGGACCGCCTCCTCGCCTTCAACACTTACTTTTAAAGTAGAAGACCCCCACTTTGTCACAATCAGCTTTCGAGATGTGGAGAGTCAGCTGGTAATCTTCAAAAACTTCATTAGGTCCCTGAGTTGTCAGGATCATACGGGACATGTCCTGCAGGTCTAAAAGGAGAACCAATTCAATGTTCTGACCGAGGCTTCCCAAGAACACGAAACAAACTCCTTGTCCCGACAAAAAACCCTTTTATTAATTTGCTGTGAATTCTGCTCAAAGGAGGATTTACAGTCACAGACCTTATCTGGCTTGGAGAGCTGCCAGGCCGGTATCTGCAGAACTTGGCCAGGAGTCTCGGAGAGTCAGGAACCAGTTAAGTGAACTAATTGTCTCCTGCAAACTCCACTCCCCTTTTGCTCCTCTTTTATTTCCTCTGGGAGGGGCCATTCATCGTCCACCTGTGGCCTTCATCCCAAGTCGACCCCTGTTCTTTAGCTGTTCCCTTCATCTGGCAACTCTGCGCATGTGCACACTGGGAACAGGCTCCAGCTGTTCTTCTGCCTCACTGATGTCTGTCTCTGAAGGCAGCTGATAATTGTCAGATGGCCCTGGCCCCCTCCCTGCCTTTGACACAAAGCCCTCATCAGAGCCTTCCCCAGACTCCAGGAGTGGTCCAGGTTCCTCCCCAACCTCCTCACTGTCTGAATCTGCTGGCCGCTGGAGGGCCACAACATTCAATTCCAATTGAGCCAGAAACTCTTCACTTCTGGCCTCACACTTTCATTAACCACAATCTGGCTTTAGTTTGGTTGATGAGCTCAGCTATTCACAATTGTTCATGTGTCCGGTCACGAGAGCACAGCATGACCATTTAGGATAACTTTGGGGTGTTATATGGACCATCAAGCACCCATTCTGTGACCAGTGTAAATGCAAGCGGTCATCAGCTGAGGACTATCTGTACTTCAGCACCGTGTCTTTTACAGATTGTGGGTGTTGAAGTCCACACCTCTCCAAGCTTCGGAGGATGAGAAAAAAACGGCCCTTAACAATGGCTGCTGCCTCCTACCTTCCTTGGACGTCAGCTTGATATCCTTGTTGTCTTCCTTTTCATCTTTAGGGTTGTCTCGGTCACAGTTCACCAAGAGAATGGGACCTTTTCCATCCAGCCCCCACGTCCACTGGTCCTGCAGGGATGGGAAGCCGTGTCAGGGTGGACATCAGCAAAGGTGGGCTCCCTCTTCGGCTCTGCCTCCCCCCAGCCCGGATCTGTTCCTCCTCCTCCTCCTCCTCCTCCTCCTCCTCCTCCTCCTCCTCCTCCTCCTCCTCCTCCTCCTCCTCCTCCTCCTCCTCCTCTTTGTGGAGGCTATGAAAAATAACCACCATCTTCTCCGGAAGCCGCCAGAAGACAAATCTAAGATTTCAGGAGCCCTTGTGAAAAGCAGCGTCTGCTTCCCAAGTCATCCAGCGACAATTTCATTTATTATGTATTTATTCATTACATTTAGATCATTGCAATTGACCCAGTGAGTTCATTACAGCACCACCCCAGCCAGTTGTGCCCCAGATGTGTTAGCAAACCCCATCCTCCCCTGCCAGCAGGAGAAACAGCCCACAAAGCCATCAGTTTCCCAACCTCTCCGCTTTACGTGGCACATATTTTCATTCCTGTCATTCTACTCCAACCAAAAAACTTATTTGAATCTAACCTTTTGTTTCCCTCCTTTCGTCACCGTTCCCGAACGGTTTGTATCAGCATCCAAGGACATTTCTGCAGCAGGAAAACAAAGGAGGGGGGAGAGGAATGTTTTAAAACAAAGAGTCTTTTCACGATGCCCATTGAAAGCATCTGCTTGCACCCCAGTCTCATTTTTCGGTGAGAAAAGTGTATCTCAGGCCGTGTTGGTTAGTTGTCTGCTTTTGCCCTTTTCCCTGCTTGATCCCAGTCTGATCAGGGCAGGGTTCACCCATCCAGATGCGCTGAGTTACATACCTCCCCCTCCCCTAATTCACCTTTTGGGCGGTGCCAGGCCTCTGCATCCCTGCCAGCTTACCTATGCCGGTAATATGCAGAATCGCTTTGGCGATGGGGACATTGCCGTTACCTTCATAGTACGAAACTCTGATCTGCAATATACCATCAAACAGTAAATGTAAGTCAAAGGATATTGGGGATGGCACCCCTGAAAACCCCCTCCCCTCTGTAACACACCTCCGTTTTCAACTTTATAATCTATCAGGGCCCCTGTGCCCAAAGGAACATTGAATTGGGACATTTCTAATTTGCTTCGTGGTAGATAAACAGCAATAGCACTTAGACTTATATACCGCTTCACAATGCTTTTACAGGCCTCTCCAAGCGGTTTACAGAGCCAGCATCTTTCCCTCTACAATCTGGGTCCTCATTTTACCGACCTTGGAAAGGAAGTCAACCTTGAGCCTGGTGAGGATCGAACTGCTGGCAGTGGGCAGTCAGCAGAATTAGCTTTGTTCTAACCACGACTCTAATAAACCTTACCCTGCATTTTTATCTCACTCAGCTTTTAAAACAATTCTTGCATTGTACGTTGAGGAGGCTCCTCTGAAGGAGGAGAGTTTGAGAACCTACCAAATAAATTCAGGGTTTTTTTTGGTCTCCCTAGTTAGAATTCTCCACTGGTTCCCATTGCCAGTTTGAAGCACTTCCTCAATACCTGAACTTCATAAACCGGGATTATTGTGGAATAACGGAGTTGGAAGGGACCTTGGAGGTCTTCTAGTCCAACCAGCCAGTCCCCTTTCTCAAGATCCTATAGCAGTGATGGTGAACCTTTTTTCACCTCGGGTGCCAAAAAGCACACAGAAACAGGTGCTATCACACCACTCGCACTTGTGTTCCCACCCCCATAATTTAATTCCCCCTCACACCCTGCCTCCTGCACATGAACTCTTGACACCATCACCACCACCCTGCTGGCCCATACATGCGTACACGGCTTTCTTGGAGTCTGGGGAGGGCAAAAACGGCCTCCCCCGCTCTCCCGGTGGCCCTCCGGAGGCCAGAAACAGCCCCTTTTCCGATTTCCAATGGGCCCAGTAGGTCCGTTTTTTTTACCCTCCAGAGGCTTTCTAGGAGCCTGAGGAGGGTGAAAAACGGCCCAACCTGTAAACTGGAAGCTCGGGAATTGACTTCCGTGACTGCCGGTTGGGTTGTTTCTCTCCCTCCGGACGCTTCAGAAGGTTTTGCTCTGAAGCCTCCGGAGGGCTAAGAAGAGCCCAATGCGCAATGGAAGTCCATTCCTGAGCTTCCGGAGGGTGAAAAACGGCCAAAATTCAAGGCTGAAAATCAGCTGGGCAGCATGCGTATGCGCTCTGGAGCTGACAAGGCAATGCCTCGCGTGTCTTCAGAAATGCCTCCGTGTGCCCCCTGTGGCACACGTGCCATAGCTTTGCCATCACGGCCCTATAGCCTTTCAGACAAACGGTTGCCCGATCTCTTATTAAAACCTGGGTTTTTATAATATGCCCCCACAACGTCTGCCAGGAAGTCATTCCGCTGGTTTATTTATGATGATTTCCTTCAGGAAATCCCACTTGTAGGTCTGAAGAACAAATCCCAGGATCTGTTGGAGCAGGGAAGCAATCTTTGGCCTACGTTCCTCTCCTCACCTTTTCGTCATTGACTTGGTTGCTTGGCGCATCCATGGTGGCCCTGAACTTCACGCTCTTGTCCAGCGGCCATTTTGAGTCATGGCAGCAGGCCTTCGATTTTGTCATCTGATTTTCGATTTTGTAGATGTTCAGGCCTTGGGAGGCCCAGATCTCGAAGGAGGTCGCAGTCTTCGGGGCTGCCCTAAAAGGAAAGATGCCGTTCGTTGCAAAACTGTTCCCATTTAAGTCACAAAAGAGATTTAAGATATGCCGTTTCCTCCCTAAAGGTAAAGGTTCCCCTCGCACATATGTGCTGGTCGTTCCCGACTCTAGGGGACGGTGCTCATCTCCGTTTCAAAGCCAAAGAGCCAGCACTGTCCGAAGACGTCTCCATGGTCATGTGGCCGGCATGACTAAATGCCGAAGGAGCACGGAACGCTATTACCTTCCCACCAAAGGTGGTCCCTATTTTTCTACTTGCATTTTTTACATGCTTTCGAACTGCTAGGTTGGCACAAGCTGGGACAAGTCACCGGAGCTCTCTCTGTTACACGGCGCTAGGGATTCAAACCACTGAACTGCCGACCTTTCTGATCGACAAGCTCAGCCTCTTAGCCACTGAGCCACTGCATCCCTTTATATCCTCCATGCCTCCGTAAATTGCTTTCTTCCCCAGGAATAGTTCTGCTGGTTCATTGCCAAACCACCGCATAAATGTGGGTGAGATCAGACTCTTAATGTCCAGATTACTTTTCGACTGAAGGAATAAGGAGCTGCCCTCTAAGATATCATAGCCAATTCTATCGTTGGCTAATTCCAGCCTGTCAGAAATTGGGAATCTACCCCTAATGAATTTGGCAATGGAGAATTGACTTCCAAAATTCCTTTTTAGCCACTTCTTTCACACTGAAGCAGTGAAGGCAGAATTGACAGTGTGTTTCCAAGCTCCTTTCCCCCAAGCTAACCTGACCCAGGTAAATTCCACAACAATTCAACAATTAGCAATTATTTTAAACTGGGAATCCTTCCTGGTGTCTATGGAAATTCTCAATCATCCAGGCCCACGGTTGGTTATCCCGAAGGTGCTTTTTCCAAAAGGCAAAGGAACTTTCTTCCTGTCTTCTTCGAAAACATTTCCCTCTTAAAAGCTTATTGGATGAGGAGGGAAATGTTTTCAAAGAAAATAAGGAAGTCCAATTGCCTTTTTGGAAAAAAGCCCCCTTGGCAGTGGTGGGATTCAAATAATTTAACAACCGGTTCTCCGCCGTAATGACCAGCAGGATAGGTGGGGCTTGGTGGTCATGTTACTAGATGGGCGTGGCCAACTCAACATCACTCACGTTGATGGGCACTTCACCTTAGCTGTGACAATGTCACAATGGAAGAGCCAAGGTGGCGCAGTGGTTAGGGTGCAGTACTGCAGGCCACTTCAGCTGACTGTTATCTGCAGTTCAGCGGTTCAAATCTCACCAGGCTCAAGGTTGACTCAGCCTTCCATCCTTCCGAGGTGGGTAAAATGAGGACCCGGATTGTTGGGGGCGATATGCTGACTCTGTAAACCGCTTAGAGAGGGCTGAAAGCCCTATGAAGCGGTATATAAGTCTAACTGCTATTGCTATTGCTATTGCTAATGTAATAATGGTTAACCAGAGAGGCAGTTTCTGTAAGCAGGGCAATAAAGATTAGGCTAGAAACAACTTCCTCCCTTCCCTACAGAATTAGCCCTGTAAAGTGGAAAAAAACAAAAGGAGATTTCTTCCAACAACCGGTTCTCCGAACTGCTTAGAAAGTTTCCAACCGGTTCTCCCGAATAGGTGTGAACTGGCTGAATTCCACCATTGCCCCTTGGGACCAATTCTTCTTGATGTGAAGATACTGAGATGGGGAAGCGTTGAGCATCAAAGGAAGACCAATCAATTTCCCCCTGGGAATTGTGGCTATAATTTATCTCTTGCAACCAGAACAGGTGAAAACGTGGCAGTGTAGAAGCACACATTGGGTGTCAATCATTAACACATTTCGTCTGCATTTAGCTGTCTTTTTAAATGGTCTGTTTCCTGCTTTGTCTGTCTTCTCTCTCCACATTTAGTTCCCGTCTAATCCAAATTTAGTTCTTTGGCTTAATAAAGCAGTTCTCCAGGTCTTTATTCACGGTGCATGGTTCAAAAACAAAGGTAGAAGGAGGAACTATAAAGTTCTTTTTAAAAAGAGCCTTTGAGTGGTTATTGGTCCCTGCAGATCATCCTTAAGACCATCACATTCCTAAGGGGTTTTGTGGTTATGGAGTCTTTGAGCCCACCCAACAATGAAAGTGTTTTTAAGTGTGTGGTTTTGGCAAGGATTGTGCTGCATTCCCACCTGTGGTGACAACAGATTGGCTGATCCTTCACCTCCACCTGCACCCAGGTGACCTCACACCCTCCTCTGATTCTGTTGTGCAGTTGTCATTTCCAAGGTGTGCCCCACTGTCATGGTCTAATCGGAGCCAGTGTTTATTCAGCGCATGTATGCGCACACACATTCACCCCTGCGACAATCACAACAATTTCTTAAGAAGCCCAGTGTAAGCCTGACAGGTGTTGATAAATCCTGACAATTACAGTAACCTCAGATAGCTTCAAAATATATATATATCACGTAATAGAAAGAGGAAGAACTTAAATATTCATCAGTTTTGCCATGATTCCCATCCGAGTTTGTGATAAGTAACTGAATGACATAGGGATATTTTATGACATAGTAGGTGTCTTTTACCCCTATTTTTAGAAATTCAGCACCATCAGAACCTTTGTAAAATGAGCTCCCAGCCATCACTGCAAATCTAAGTTCTCCTCCTTTTTGGGTTGGGAAATGTTAGTGGTAAGTTTCTATAAAGTTTTTCTTTTTCTTTTAAGAAAAATGCTTCCATGGAGTGGACGGAACGAGCTCCCCGTGGAGATTCGAACCCTCACCACCCTCCAGGCCTTCCGCAAAGCCCTTAAAACCTGGCTGTTCCGACAGGCCTGAGGCTAAAGAGCTTTTGCCCCCTTCCTCGAATGGTATGGCTGTTGTGTGCTTTTAAATTGTGTATTGTTATGTTCGTCTTTTTTATCCCCTGTCTGTACCCCCTTTCCCTGACTTGAATTGTGAGCCGCTGGCTGGGGAATTCTGGGAGTTGAAGTCCAGACATCTTCAAGTTGACAAGGTTGAGAAACACTGGTTTAGGGCCTCCTGCTTGAGCAGGGGGTTGGACTAGAAGACCTCCAAGGTCCCTTCCAACTCTGTTATTTTGTTAGTTGGTTGCTGAAATTAAACCTATTGAGTTAAACTCTGGAGAACCATCTCCTTCTTTGGTGTCTAAGCCAAATCTTATCCCCCCCCTGATGGACGGACAAAAACTTTCTTCATTAATGGAAGACAGCAAACACCTTTGCTTCCTGTCTGCTCAAAATCTATTCTAGTGTCTTCTAAAACTGTTTGACTTCTAAACTTGGTGTTTAAGAAACCAAGTTCCTTATCCTTCGGCAGTTAATAGTTGTGAAATGTAGAGGCATGTATGCCGCAATTTTTTTTACTCTCTCTGCTAAATCTCTAAATCTTCTGCGAAACGGAAAGCATCTTTTAAGTTCTCCTTTTCTTCTGTAAATCAACAAAAAAGTTGCGTAAGGGGAATGTCTAGAAGATGCTTACCCATGGATGTCCAGGCAGAGTTCGGTGCCCAGGATGTAGACGGTGCTGGTAATGTTCTCCGTTGAAAGCTGGACACATCGCAGCTCAGCCATGCTGGGGTTTTTTTTCCCCCTCTCTTCCAGGGGTTTTTTGCTGGCTCTGGACTAAACATCCCTGAGCTGCAGGGAGAGATTTAAAAGGGGGAAAGGATGGGGTGGGTACCTGCTCAGCCTCTCCATCTTGCCATCTGATAGGCTGGTGCACACTCTAACCCCGCCTTCGGGGTTGCGGTGGCTGATTTGAGAACTGACAGCCCATGTTCTCATCCAAATAATGTAATCAGCTTCCACCCCAGGGAGGAGGAAGAAAAAGAGAAGGAAGTAGCCAGAAGGCGTGGAGACTTTCTAGAAAGTAGCCCAACCCTTGGCTGAAACAGGTTTATTCATTGATTTATTTAGATTTGATTTCTAGCGAGCCGAGGTGGCGCAGGGGTTTAGAATGCAATACTGCAGGCCACTTCTACCGACTGCAATTTGGCTGTTCGAATCTCACCAGGCTCAAGGTTGACTCAGCCTGCCATCCTTGGGACGTGTTTGTAGGGCGTGTCAAATTTCCAAACTTTCAATTTCCAAACATTAGGGTTGCTCAAAAGTTGTGACATGTCATAAAGATATTTTTGGTTATTTTAATCTTAATTTAGATGTGCTTGGACAATAACTACATAAGTATCATCACTTTTTAACATTTCGTTTGTTTCATTTCACAGGGTCAGCTGTCTTTCAGCCGAGGTGGCGCAGTGGTTAGGGTGCAGTACTGCAGGCCACTTCAGCTGACTGTTATCTGCAGTTCAGCGGTTCAAATCTCACAGGCTCAAGGTTGACTCAGCCTTCCATCCTTCCGAGGTGGGTGAAATGAGGACCCAGACTGTGGGGGCGATATGCTGACTCTGTAAACCGCTTAGAGAGGGCTGAAAGCCCTATGAAGCAGTATATAAGTCTAACTGCTATTGCTATTGCTATTCGTTAAACGTTAATTTTGTCTGAGAGTGTTAATACTGCTGGCCTCGTTTCCTGCGTGTGTAATAACGGATCTGTAATGGTTTCTAAAAAAAAAGAACAAGACTGTGAATCTGTAAGTTTGTCAGTTTTCTGTACAATTGAGTTCTCAAAGCAATTTTGGAGTAAATAGCCCTGCTCATAAACCCCATAATCCATCATCTGTTTCCTCCCCATATGTCCCTGGGTTTCTCACACCCAGGAAATGCCACGACCTGCAGTGGAGATGTGGAGATCAATCTTTGAGATCAGTAGAGCTTGAGGGCATTGCCACTCCCTTGTCAAAAGGGCACAGCCATCACAACCTTTTACGATCATAAATTTCACAGTTTTATTGTTCGAGGGAAAACACTTAGTTTGTCCAATAAACTTGGCGAAATGACCCTAATTTTGACGTTTAGCAATAGAGAAGAAAACCATCTCCAGATTTTTGATTTTTATTGACCTTGGTCATGCCTGCTTTTTTTTTTTAACTTGCTTTGTCCCATGCGGTGTGTTCCTTGTTGGTGGCAGCTTGTGGACTAATGGGTCATGCTTGCCTGATTGAGGTGTGTTTTGTTAATTAAACAACTAACTTTCCTATTCATTGAGTGTGTCATTTTGGGTGTGAGCCACATCTTAGGAGAAAATGGGCCTTGCAGAGTTTTATTCACCGCCATAAAACATGGGGTGGGGTGGCCTTGCATCTCTGTTCCCCCCTGGCTAGATTGAAGGGGGTGAATCCAAAACACCCAAGGGCAGGACAAGAAGCAATGGGTGGAAACTAATCAAGGAGAGAAGCAACTTAGAACCAAGGAGAAATTTCCTGACAGTGAGAACAATTAATCAGTGGAACAACTTGCCTCCAGAAGTTGTGAATGCCCCAACACTAGAAGTCTTTAAGAAGATGTTGGATAGCCATTTGTCTGGAACGGTATAAGGTTTCCTGCCTAGGCAGGGGGTTGGATTAGAAGACCTCCAAGGTCCCTTCTAACCAGTGGTGGGATTCAGCCGGTTTGCATCTATTCGGGAGAACCGGTTGGTAACTTTCTAAGCAGTTTAGAGAACCGGTTGTTGGAAGGCGAAGCGCCCATTGACCTGAGTGACGTTGAGTTGGCCATGCCCACATGGTCACATGACCACTGAGCCACCCTACCCAGCTAGTCATTAGGGCAGAGAACCGGTTGTTAAATTATTTGAATCCCACCACTGTTTCCAACTCTGTTACTCTATTCTATTCTATTCTATTCTATTCTATTCTATTCTATTCTATTCATTGCATCTCTGCTTAAGCACACAGGGCTGCTGGCTCTCCTGTTTATGGGGCTGTGTCATTAGTGTCATTGGATTTTCCCCATGACTTTCTAAGCCAACCTGTGATTAGGGTGGCCATACAGGTACAATTTGTACAAGAAGGGACATGGTGGCTCAGTGGCTAAGATGCTGAGCTTGTCGATCAGAAAGATCGGCAGTTCAGCAGTTCAAACCCCTAGCGCTGCGTAACCGAGTGAGCTCCTGTTACTTGTCCCAGCTTCTGCCAACCTAGCAGTTTGAAAGCATGTAAAAATACAAGTAGAAAAATAGGAACTACCTTTGGTGGGAAGAGCCGAGGTGGGGCAGTGGTTAGGGTGCAGTACTGCAGGCCACTTCAGCTGACTGTTATCTGCAGTTCAGCGGTTCAAATCTCACCGGCTCAAGGTTGACTCAGCCTTCCATCCTTCCGAGGTGGGTGAAATGAGGACCCAGACTGTGGGGGCGATATGCTGACTCTGTAAACCGCTTAGAGAGGGCTGAAAGCCCTATTTCCATTTCCAGAATGGAAATTTTACAGTATCTTGCCTGGAGTGGGGAGCGAATGGAGATTTTACAGTATCCTCCCTGGAATGGGAAGGGAATGTGGATTTTACGGTATGCTACCTGGAGTGGACAGAGAATGGAAATTTTACAGTATCTTGCCTGGAGTGGGGAGCGAATGGAGATTTTACAGTATCCTCCCTGGAGTGGGGAGGGAATGTGGATTTTGCAGTATCCTTTCCCCAGGAGTGGACAGATAATGGAAATTTTACAGTATCCTGCCTGGAGTGGGGAGCGAATGGAGATTTTACAGTATCCTACCTGGAGTGGGGACGGAATGGGGATTTTACAGTATCCTTCCCTTGCCACAGCCACCAAGCCAGGCCCACAGAACGGGTAAAAAAAATGAATTTCACCACTGTTTACAGTCATGAGAGACTTATCTGATTTATGGAGACACGAAGGATTTCCTGTGATGTAACCGAATTGTAATGTAATCTGTTGTTCCTGTTTACTACAGAGGCTTCTTTGAAAAAGCACTCCTGCCCCTCATTTCGAAGAAAAAAACTAGACTAATTGTGCACATCAGCACGTCCTCTTGCGTAGTGCCGATGTGAGTGCACGAGAAGCATTAGGTGGCGAAGAGATCAATCGGCTTCCTCAACTGAGCCGCAGACAATTTCATAAGCCGCCTTTTTTTATTTTTGACAATTTTGCAGAGAGCTCCAGGGGCCTGAGGAGGGCAGAAATTTTGCCCCCTCCCCTAGCCCCCAGGAGCAGTCTATAAACCTTCTACAGGCTATCTGTTAGGGATATAATCCGTCTTTGTGTGTGTGTGTGTGTGTGTGTGTGTGTGTGTGTGTGTGTGTGTATCTATATATTTATTTATTCACACACACACACACACACACACACACACACACACACACACACACACACAAGCCATGATTGAAATAATGTATCTGTCACTTTAAATGCTCAAGTGAGATGTGATTGGATGCTGTTGCTTTAATCAGCCATAAGAGGGAGTAGGAACTACTACTGTTTGTTCCTGTATGTTCTCCGTGCTTGTTGTTATTGGAGTGAATACTGTATATTGGATGGTGGCTACTTTGTATGTTAGTTACCTGTCTACATGGTGAATCATGAGTTGAACATCTGTAAACCAACATGTTGTATCATAGACTGTGTCTATAATTCAAGACTACTTATCACTTCTTTTGGAGAATGCTTATCTGTTCTGACCCCCCTCATCCCACACCAACACCTTCCGAGTCAAAGACATTTTCCGGAATTTATTAACAGACAGACAGGGCCTTGGCAGCAAACCCACACAGATAAGCCTTGGCAGCAATCCAGCCTGCCAAGCTCACAGTTCTGTTCTCCAACATTAGTTCATGCATTGACTTCTGCAAAAGGGGCGTGTGCACAAGCAGTCCTTTTATAGTCTGGAGAGGAGCCTAATTACCGGCAGCTGAGTGCAATTACCTCCTGTAACTGTGTAATTGTTCCTTACGTCTATTAGCTCTCCGGTGCCGGGCATCCAGGAACAACTCACTGCTGACGTCCGGATCACACTCCCTTGTCTCCTGCTCACTGGTCCAAGGCTCAGGAGCCACCTGGTGGCCAACCAGCCTCTCTGTGCCCTGCTCGGAGTCGGAACCCTGTCCAGGATCCTCCACATCCTCCAAAGCTGACTCATAGGGCCCCTCGCTGTCGGAGTCTGGTGGCAGCTCCAACGGCACCTGCTGGGCCACAACAGGTATGCATAGGTGGTTATTTGTATGAAAATGAAAAAATAAAAAAAAACTTTATTAAAAAAAATACATAAATAGGAGTCAATTGCCAAGCATCTGAATCTTTTTTTCAATATATTTTTTATTGATACATACTTGTTGTGGCCCAGCAGGAGCCGTTGGAGCTGCCACCAGACTCCGACAGCGAGGGCCCCTATGGTCGGCTCTGGAGGATGTGGAGGACCCTGGACAGGGTTCCAACTCTGAGCAGGGCACAGAGAGGCTGGTTGGCCACCAGGAGGCGCCTGAGCATTGGACCAGTGGGGAGGAGACAAGGGAGTGTGATCCGGACGTCAGCAGTGAGTTGTTCCTGGATGCCCGGCACTGGAGAGCTAATAGGCGTCAGGAACAGTTGCACAGTTACAGGAGGTAATTGCACTCAGCTGCTGGTAATTAGGCTCCTCGCCAGACTATAAAAAGGACTGCTTGTGCATATGCCCCTTTTGCAGAAGTCAACGCATTAACGAATGTTGGAGAACAGTATTGTGAGCCTGGCAGGCTGGATTGCTGCCACAGCTTATCTGTGTTGGATTGCTGCCAAGGCTTATCTGTGCCAGTTTGCTGCCAAGGACCTATCTGTCTGCTAAGAAATTCCGTAAAGTATCTTTGACTCGGAGTGTGTTGGTGTGGGACGAGGGGGGGTCAGAACACATACTTATGGCGGTTGTTTTCGCAATTTGAGGACTACTTTTATTGGCATTCTAACTAACTAACCAGCATTTTAGTCCAACTGTTCTTGTCTGACGTTGCTGGAAGGAAACGATGGCAAACATCCTGCATCCGGTTACACTGTGGGAATAAAATTTAACACTGATTTTTACTCTCCTGGAGGGCTCTCCGCGCAGGGTTTCCAGCTTGTTCAGGTAAAACAGTGAACAAACATGTGGCATTTTTTACACTAGGTAGGGGATTCAGGTGCGTTTTTCTGCTTTATAAAAACTTCTGAAATACAAGAGGAGCGAAAGGGGAGGGGAGTTTGCAGGAGACAATTAGTTCGCTTCATTGGTTCATGACTCTCCGAGACGCCTTGCAAAGATATCACCCCGGCAGCTCTCCAAGCCAGATAAGGTCTGTGACTGTAAATCCTCCCTTGAAAGACTTTGCTGGATGTGAATAAGCAGAATTCACAGGAAATTAATAAAAAGGGTTTTTGTTGGGACAAGGAGTTTGTTTCAGGCTCTTGGGAAGCCTTCGTTAGAACAACAGTAACAAAATGTGGTATTTTGTACACTAGGTAGAAAATTCACACCATACAAACTGATTTCCAGTAAAAGGCAGAAGTTCTCCATTGCATAATTAGTCCCCCCCCCCTCCGTTAAGCAACTGTTTACCAAGGATTTAGAAGTGTGAAAATGAAGTCAGAATCTTAGGATGCTCCTTTCCATACGACTTTTCGAAGAAGCTGGTTTGTAACATCCGACTTCTAAGATTTTATCTAGACTGCTTAGTAATTTCCTAGTGTCAGATCCTCTTTTTGGATCTAAGGATGGCATCCTTCAAATAATTGTAATAGGGAGCTATCAGCTGCCTGTTTTCACATCCTAGGTTCTTATTTCCTAACAAATAGGAAAAAAAGCATTTTTGGTTTGGTTTAGAAAAATCTGCATTCAATGGAAAAGGGGTATATTATTCTTTGAAATAAGGGACGTGGTGGCTCAGTGGCGAAGACGCTGAGCTTGTCGATCAGAAAGGTTGGCAGTTTGGCGGTTCGAATCCCTAGTGCCTGTGATGGAGTGAGCTCCCGTCACTTGTCCCATCTTCTGCCAACCTAGCAGTTCGAAAGCACGTAAAAAATACAAGTAGAAAAATAGGGACCCCCTTTGGTGGGAAGGGAATAATGTTCCATGCGCCTTCGGCATTTAGTCATGCCAACTACATGACCACGGAGACGTCTTCGGACAGCGTTGGCTCTTCAGCTTTGAAACAGAGATGAGCTCTGCCCCCTAGAGTCAGGAGCAACTAGCACATATGTGCGAAGGGAACCTTTACCTTGATCCTTTGAAATTACCACATAGTTTATACTACATCCTTGGTATCCCCAGCTGAGCAAAGAACTATGGTTTTATTTTAGAAAGATTAAAACCTCCCCTTAAACCAACAACCGCACATATTTCTTAAGCCTGTCCCACACCTCTTTTTATATTCTTGTGGAACCATTTCAGCAGAATGAGGGCAAACATTGGTTTCTTGAGCCCCAATATGCTTTCAAAGGAGAAATTATTAACTAGAGCTACACCTTATCAAATATGTTTTAAGTTTCAAACCAAGTAAAATTACAGGAAGCGAAACCCCACACCTCTAAAAGTGACACCATTGGACAGCCTGGTGGGACAGTGAAATCCTAGATTTAAAAAAAAAGAGAGAGATTTAAAGTCTCTGTGGTGTACTGGCGAAGATCCGGGTTCAAATCCACCCCCCTGGGGTGATTCTAGGCTCCGATTCTCTCTCAACCCAACCTATTTCACAGGAATTGAGATTCCCACCCTCTCAGGAGGAAGTCAAGATATCAAGCTATCATAATGCAAGTCCTTGACTTACATGGGTTCACTTAGTGACCATTTGAAGTTACAACGGCACTGAAAAAAGTGACTTACGAATGTTTTCCACACTTACGACTGTTACAGAATCCCCAAAATTCAGATGCTTGGCAATTAAGGTTTAAGGTAAGGTTTAATGGATTTGTATGCCGCCCAATCCTGAAGGACTCCGGGCGGTTTACATGAAAACAATTTAAAAATATTAAAAGAATTTAAAATACAACACAAAGTGAATTAAAAGAACACAACATACACTCAATCTTAGTGGGGCTGGAGTTCAATCAAGATCAGCAGCCCCAGGCCTGCCGGAACAGCCAGGTCTTAATAGACTTTCGGAAGGCCGAGAGAGTGGGGAGGGTCCGGATCTCAGGGGGTAGATCGTTCCATAGGGCCGGGGCAGCTACAGAGAAGGCCCTTCCCCGAGGAGACGCCAGACAACATTGTGTAGTCGACGGCACCTGGAGAAGGCCCATCCTGTGAAGGCCCGTCCTTATTGGACGCTGGGAGGTATGTGGCAGGAATTGACTCCTATTTATGTATTTTTTTAAATAAAGTTTTTTTTCCCATTTTCATACAAATAACCACATGTATACCATTACATAACCAACAGTATTTTGTATTATTAAATATTATCTCATTTCGTCTTACCATCAACCCCCAAGAGCTATCACTGGGTCTTCTGCTCTCCATATACCATATTTATACCCTATCCATCGCTTTCTTCTCCCTCTCTCCTCCCCCTCCCTACCTCCTTTCTTCCCTCTATCATCCTTCTCTCCTCTACATCCCCTCCCTCTCTCCTTCTCCCCTCTCCTCTTTCCACTCCTTCTTTCTCTCCTTCTCTTCCCCCCTCTCTCCTAACCGTCTCTTCTTCCTCTTGTCTCTCTCCTCTCTTCCATACTCTTCATCTCATTTACGTGGTGTATTTCAGCATCTGAGCGGGCTCCCTTTTATGTTGATGGTGTTAGTAATTGCATTTCAATAAACATCTTTAATTTGACTCCTATTTATGACGGTCACATAAGGGGTCATGCGATCCCCTTTTGCGACCTTCTGACGAGAAAAGTCAATGAGAGAAGTCAGATTGCAATCCTAGGCTGCATTAACAGAGGGATAGAACCAAGATCCCATGAAGTGTTAATATGCTTTATAATACCTTGGTAAGGCCATGCTTGGAATGTTGCATCCAGTTTTGGTTGCCACAGTATAAAAAAAGATGTTGAGACTGGAAAGGATGCAGAGAAGAGGAACCAAGATAATTGGGGGAATGGAGAGTAGAACATACAAAGATACGGTTGCAAGAATTGGGTATGTCTAGTTTAGTGAAAAGAAGGACTACCAGTGTTCCAATATTTGAGGGGCTGCAACAAAGAAGAGGGGGGGGTCAACTTATTCTCCAAAACACCTGAGGGCAGGTTAAGAAGCAACGGGTGGGAACTAATCAAGGAGAGAAGCAACTTAGAACTAAGCAGTGAGAATAATTAATGAGTGGAAGAGTTTGCCTTCAGAAGTTCTGAGTCTTCCACCACTGGAGGTTTTTAAGATGATGTTGGATAACCTTTGTCTGAAATGGTGTAGGGTTTCCTGCCTGAGCAGGGGGTTGGATTAGAAGACCTCCAAGGTCCCTTCCAACTCTGTTATTCCGCTTGGGAGAAAGAGATGGATGAGAAGTCAACTCAATTCTTTGTCCTTTTCTCTGCAGGTAAATATGCTCGTCTTAGGGAAACACTTGGGCATTCCCAAGCCATATGGACCCATCATCCACGGCCAGTGTTGCTTGGAAGCGAAGGTCCACTCCCTCCTGGAACCGCTGGGCCTCTCCTGCACGTTCATTGATGACTTTTTCTCCTACCACGTTTTGTCGGGAGAAATCCATTGTGGAACTAACGTCCGGCGGGAACCTTTCTCCTTTCATTGGTGGAATATTCTTCTATGAAAAAAAAACTGCCCATCAATTATCTCAGACTTCATTTTCTCAACCCCTTTGTCTCTGAGGTTGGAGAAATGCAGCAGCATGGAAAATGGTAGGAAAGAGAAGGAGAACTTTTCCGAGAGATAATTACTCAACACCTTCTCAAAATCTGTTTCAATTTTAGGTCTCTGAAAACACAAGGCAGTGTTCTGACCTAAACTTCCTGTAAAAAGCACACACTTAGTCCCAAAAATACCCTTAATGAGTCACAAATAGTTTGTAAATAGTCCGACAGTAGTCTGCCAAAGTCTTTCGGGCTAAGGCTGATAAGCACCCACCTT
The DNA here is from genome assembly GCF_051295495.1 of Thamnophis sirtalis. Lineage (NCBI taxonomy): Eukaryota > Metazoa > Chordata > Lepidosauria > Squamata > Natricidae > Thamnophis > Thamnophis sirtalis. The sequence goes on from NW_028261395.1 coordinate 38,441,243, forward strand.
TATCTTCCTTGAAACGCTGCCAAAGACCTAATTGGCAATTAGCTCGAAGGCTACACGAAGCAAAGAGTCCAAACGGAGATTCAGAATTTAAACCGACCAGCATGAACAAAGTTGCTTCTGCAAAGGCACCTGTGCCTTTACTCCTCCTTTATGTCTTATGGGAGAGGCGAATCATCTCCAAGTCTTACTCAAAATCTGTTTCAATTTTGGGGCCCTGAAAACACAAGGCCCTAACAACTAACCGTGCAAGGAATGCAAGACAGCACATAAAATTGTCTGGCTTTCTGGAAATACTCTGTTTCTGGAGAAACCAGCGAGAGAAAAAGAAATTACCTGGAAAACCCAAATGATTATGTTTTCAGTGAAAATTACTCCAAAGCGATCACCAGATAAAACCACAAGGAGGAACTGCTGTCTTTGTAAGAAGCAAGAAATATTTACTCATTGTCTGAAGGAGGAAACAGTCACTATTAAATCTTGCAAGCATTTGTGGTTTCAAGGTATTCACTCCTGGGTTCTAAACAGATGCAAATCCAGTCCTGATTACTTGGCAGAATTTGCATGTGGGAATTATGGGATGTTTCCTGTCCATGGCTAGGCATAGGTAGATATAGAAGCTAAGAGTAGAGCGATGAAGGACCAGCTGCAAAAATCAGGTGCGAATCTGGCAAAAAAAAGGGGGAGAAAGATAGGAATCTTCAACCCTTTGGATTGAGATCGTTGGGGTTGTTATCTCAGCCAGGAATGCAAAATTGTCGAAAATAAAAACGTGCATTTATGAATTTGTCTCAGTCTCTCAGTGGTGCAAGCCGATCTCTTCTCCACCTGATGCGTCTCAGGGACTTTCATCAGCACCAGACATGATGTGCCGGATTAACCATGTTTTTCTTTCTAAATGAGGCCCACGGGTGCTTGACCTCGCAACTTGGTTCCATGATGGCGTGATCCTTAATTGGAAGAAATGTCCTTCTGGGTTCAGTTCCAAGTGGGGGGGGGGAACGTGACCCGTCAAAACCGCGTTCCACAAAAGCGCGGTCGACGAAATCGCGTATGTGACGTCATCACAACGCGACGAAAGAGATCGAAAAATTGAAATAAAAATTAAATTACAGCAAGCCGATTCACATAAAGGTAAGGGTTAGGTTAAGGGTTAGGGTTAGGTTTAGAGCGTTAGCGTTACGTTTAGCGTTAGGTTAAGGGTTAGCGTTAGGTTTTTCGTTAGGTTAAGGGTTAGGTTTAGGGTTAGGTTTAGGGTTAGGTTTAGGGTTAGGTTAAGGGTTAGGTTTAGGGTTAGGGTTAGGGTTAGCTTTGGGGGGGTTAGGGTAAGGTTTTCGCTTTATTTTTACATTTTTCGATCTCTTTCGTCGCGCTGTGATGACGTCACATACGCGCTTTCGTCGACCACGATTTTGTCGTCCGCGGTTTTGTGGTGGAACCGGGGGGGGAAAGACACTGGAAACCTGGAGGCTGCTTGGAAAGATGGTTTTAATGGTGGGCAGGATCACAGGGCTTGAGCTCCTGAATGGAAAAGGGGGACCACATGCTTCCAGATGTTGGGTGAGGAAGAAAAAAGAGAGAGCGAGATGCTGAAAGCCCCCGGTTTTATGCCCTCTCTGGGCTTTGATCTTGTATTCTGATTGGTTGTCAGATTCCCATGCAGGGCCAACTCTGTACACCAGTGTTTCCCAAACTTTTGACATATGTGTACCCCTTCTATAATTTTCGTAACGCTGAGTACCCCTCGTAAAAAACATATGCGTTAATAAAAAATCAAAATATATTTCTTTTTTCTTTTTTGGGTACATACGCAAAATAAACGAAAGTTATATTATAACGAACATTTATTTGATTCAATGAGAAGGATGAAATTGTTTATGTTGAGATGACAGATCATCATAATTTGGTTCCCTGGTGGTTAATTTTAATCTGAGATGCGGTTCCACGTCCAATAGTCTGTTCCTTTTTCTCGACTTAATGCGTACCCCCACCAAACTCTTCCCGTACCCCTGGGGGTACGCGTACCACACTTTGGGAAACACTGCTGTAGGCTGTGCTTTGAGTCCAAGTTTGATTGAGCATTGCTTCTTCCCAGGTGCCATGTGGTGAGATCCGTAGAGGGTTAATCCTACCTTTGTCATGTAGAGTACCCTGGCTCAGGCCTTAATGGTTCATTGTCAAAGTTGGGGGCGATGAGTTTCTTCCTCCCTTTTAGGGGGAAATAGGCTGCCCAGTTGTGCAAGCCAATCCCTTCCAAACTTGATGCTTCTCAGTGACTTTCATCAGCACCACACAAGAGGAAGTGTTGATTAACCCTGTTTTTCCTTCGAATCGAGGGTCAGGGCTCCTTTTCCAACTAAGCCTCTTTAGCAACAGGAGGTCCTTGACTTATCACCATGTATTTACCGACTGTTCTGAGTTGCAACAGCACTGCAATAAATGACTTGTGACCAGTCCTCACAGTTACGACAATTGCAATGTGATTAAACTCCAGGGGCTCGGCAACCGTGGCATGACAAAACCGCGCTAGTCAAAATCGCGGTGATAAAATCGTGGTGCTAAAGCCGCGACGTCATCACCGCGCGTCATCACCGCCGCAACAACAGCGCGGCAACAGAAGGGCGCTTTAAAAGGGCGCCGCGGCAGAAAGCCGACTTCAATTAAGGTAAGCGTTAGGATTAGGTTTAGGGGTTTGTTTTAGGGTTAGGTTTAGGGTTAGGTTTAGGGTTAGGGTTAGGTTTAGGTTTAGGGTTAGGGTTAGGGTTAGGGTTAGGGTTAGGGTTAGGTTTAGGGTTAGGTTTAGGGTTAGGTTTAGGGTTAGGTTTAGGGTTAGGTTTAGGTTTAGGGTTAGGTTTAGGGTTAGGTTTAGGGTTAGGTTTAGGGTTAGGTTTAGGGTTAGGTTTAGGGTTAGGTTTAGGGTTAGGTTTAGGGTTAGGTTTAGGGTTAGGTTTAGGGTTAGGTTTAGGGTTAGGTTTAGGGTTAGGTTTAGGGTTAGGTTTAGGGTTAGGTTTAGGGTTAGGTTTAGGGTTAGGTTTAGGGTTAGGTTTAGGGTTAGGTTTAGGGTACTGAGTGCTTGGGAATGCGCAATTTTGCCCTCCGCGATTATGTCATTGCGGTAGGGTCGCGTTTTTCCTTAGCGCTTAGAACGGCGCGAATTAGTGTTCGCGCTTATGTCTCCGCGGATAAGGGCTTCGCGGATTTGTGGTGGAACCCTAGGCAACTACCATGTTATTTACAATATTATCATTGCCACAGGCTTGCAACCTTCCCAGGCAGCTTTCGAACAAGCAGTCCATAGGGCAAGCCAGATTCGCTTAATGACTGCGTGATTAACTTCATGACCACATTCCTCCCATCCAGATCCGGCCAGGTGCAGAGACAAAGATGACCTTGGATTTCTTTCTTTCTCTTTTTTTTTTTGAGAATTTTTTTTATTGTTTTAGTTAAGCAAAAAAACACACACAAAAAGAATAATCTTTCGTGACATCTTGTAGAAAGCGTATCGATTGGTTACAAATATATTTCGTGTGTTTCTTCCACCATCCTTACATATACTTCATTCAAACTGAGTTGTACCTTTTAAGTCAAGAAAGAAAAAAATGTGTATTTTACTATCCCTGTACCACAATTCTCATTTGATTACCATTATTTAAACATGTTTTTAATCTAGAATCATTTATATTTAAAGACGCAACCACCTACTGGCATTCATTTGCAGTTTCAATAGATCTCCAATAACATTACACCTTTATGACATATTCTAAAAGAAATTCAGTTAAGTAAGATATCTAAGCATTCTCCCCCATAACACACCCGTATGTATCATTAAATATTATCCATTAACATTTCCTTGTTATTATTGTAGTTTTACTAGAAGTTATTTACTGTTTATCTCACCTCTCCTCTCCACAGGCCCACACAATGTTATACCTTTATAGCCGTCTTTAAACAATGATTTATTAATAAGATTTATAGGACTCTTCCTTCAATCCCAAATTAGTTAATTACGTGCTAAGAAAATAAACATTAAACATCTAAGACAATCTAAGAGATGTTAACATTTCTACTTAACAATCACCAAAAGTATACATTAGCATTTCTATGGCCCGGTTATTTATCCTAACGAAGGTTATCATTTCACTATTAGTATCATAGTAAATTATGTGTTAACGAATAAACATTCAATGGTTATCTAGAACAGTCTGTAAAGTACTAATATCTCTACTTATTAATCATCAATAATTGATGACCTTGGCTTTCTAAGAAGAATGCTATTATGGCTGCATATCACCCAACTCCATATGGTTCCACCACAAAACCGCGCTCGAATAAACCGCGCTCGAATAAACCGCATAGCTGACGTCATCAACAGGGCGACAACAGCGCGGAGACAGAAGCACGCTGTAAACGCTAAACCTAAAATTAACCCCTAAACCTAAAGCTAACCCCCTAAACCTAATCCTAAACCTAACCCTAAACCTAACCCTTAACCTAACCCTAAACCTAACCCTTAACCTAACCCTAAACCTAATCCTAACCCTTAACCTAACCCTAAACCTAACCCTAACCCTTAACCTAACCCTAACCCTAAACTTAACCCTAACCCTTAACCTAACCCTAAACCTAACCCTTAACCTAACCCTAATCCTAACCCTTAACCTAACCCTAACCCTAACCCTTAACCTAACCCTAAACCTAACCCTAACCCTTAACCTAACCCTAAACCTAACCCTAACCCTTAACCTAACCCTAAACCTAACCCTAAAGCTAACCCTAAAGCTAACCCTTACCTTAAGTTGAATCGGCTTGCTTTCAAAGCGCTATTTAAAGCGCCCTTCTTTCTCCGCGCTGGCTGTTGTCACCCTGTTGATGACGTCAGCGACGCGGTTTAATTGGGCGCGGCTTAGTCGAGCGCGGTTTTGACGGGTCATGACTCCATATAACTCCCCGCTCCCATTTCCCCACAGTAGAAATTGTGGCAGGCCTGAAATTTTTTTTTAAAAAAAAGATGGCTTGCAGGTTTGACAGTCAAGGTTATTGCCATTTGCAATCTTCCCAGGCAGCGTTCCAAGAAGCAGTCCATGGGTCAAGCCAGATCCACTTAATGACTGCACGATTCACTTGATTCATTTAACAACCATAGCAAAAAAACGGTTGTAAAATTGGACGCGACTTAACAGCAGCCTTGCTTAGAGACAGAATTTCTAGTCCCAGTTAAGGTTGTAAGTTGGGGGCAACCTGTATGTCGAATCCAGTGGTGGGTTCCAGATCCCATTGCAAGTGTTACGGTGCAACGGGGCCGGGCATCCACCACATGAACGCGCGCAGCACACGCATGCGTATTTATCGCCCACGATGCTCCATGACGCTCCAGCTGCTCGACGGAGCGTACGGCACAGGCGCCGTATGCTCTGTGCGCAGAAGCCCTGAACAGCTCAAATACAGGTAAGGTGCGAGAGCGGGCGGGTGGGCCCTCCGGAGCACAGTACCAGAACGGTACCTGGTGCTCCTAGCAGGCACCGGTACGCCCGTACCGGTGCGAACCGGTTGTATCCCACCACTCGTCAAATCTAATCACAGGTTGGCTTAGAAAGCCACAGGAAATCTAAACAAACAAACCAACCTGTTTCAGCCAAGAGTTGGGCTACTTTCGAGGAAGTCTCCACGCCTTCTGGCTACATCTTCCTCTTCCTCCTCCCTGGGGTGGAAGCTGATTACATTCTTTGGGTGAGAACATGGGCTGCCGCCTCCCAAATCAGCCACCCCAGCCCACAAGGCGGGGTTAGAGTGTGCACCAGCCTATCAGATGGCAGGATGGAGAGGCTGAGCAGCTACCCACCCCACCCTTTCTCCCTTTTAAATCTCTCCCTGCAGCTCAGGGATGTTTAGTCCAGAGCCAGCCACCCACCCTAGAAGACAAGGGTGAAAAAAAAACCCAAGCATGGCTGAACTGAGATGCGTCCAGCTTTCAACGGAGAAGGTTACCAGCACCGTCTACATCCTGGGCACCGAACTCTGCCTGGATATCCATGGGTAAGCATCTTCTAGACATTCCCCTTACGCAACTTTTTTTTTTTATTTAAAGAAGAAAAGAAGAACTTAAAAGATGCTTTGCGTTTCGCAGAAGGCAGCTGAAATTTAGCAGAGGGAAAAAATTGGGGGGGCGTATGTGTCTGTTCATTTCACAACTAGTAACTGCTGGGGAAAAGTGGGGGGGGGGCGGGGAAGTGGTTCACTAAAGAGCCCGAGAGCATCTTTAGAAGGGAGCGAGGCATCTCAAAAAAAGACATACGATGCCCCGATTTCTGAACATCCCTCAGAGTTTGCAAGGAAGTCCTCGGTCAGGTAATCTGCAAGGCTAATTTGTTTTGCTATCTCAAGGAGTTCTCTGAAATGCTGACAGGAAGCAGAAAAAAGTGCTTGGTATCACAGAGAGAAGGGAAGGGCCCCGTTGAATTTCCATTCAGAATTGATGGCAACACAATCCATCTCGTTAGCAAGAATAGGATAGGATCTGGAAGGGACCTTGGAGGTCTTAGAATAGAATAGAATAGAATAGAATAGAATAGAATAGAATAGAGTAAGCTTATTTATATAAGCTGGGAGCTTATTTTACAAAGATTCTGGTGGTTTTTGGCTTTGTAAAAATAGTGGTAAAACCCACAGACTTTGTCCTAAAATATCCCTAGTCCAGGGGTCGGCAAACTTAAACCCTCAAAGAGCCATTTAGACCCATTTCCCACAGAAAAGAAAACACCGGGAGCCACAAAGTTCCTAACCGGAAGCCCCCCGTTCAATTCTGCAGCTGACCAGAAGTTCAGTTCCCCCACCATAGAATCTCCTCCGAGCGTGGTGTACTTTTTCTTCTACCTGTCATAACCGAAAACCCTATAAATTGTGGAGACAACTGGAAAACCCTCCCCTTGCCATAGAGTCTTCTCCTGGAGCACTGTGCTTCTCTCCCCCCCCCCCCTGGAAGCTCCTCTCAAAATTGTGGCACCGACTGGTGACGGAGCCGCAGCAGAGGGAGGAAAGAGCCACATGCGGCTCCGGAGCCGCAGTTTGCTGACCCCTGCCCTAAAGTCATTCAGTTACTTAACACAAACTCAGATGGGAATCATGGCAAAACTGATGAATATTTAAGTTCTTCCTCTTCTATTACGTGATATATTTTTTGTTGAAGCTATCTGAGGTTACTGTAATTGTCAGGATTTATCAACACCTGTCAGGTTTACACTGGGCTTCTTAAGAGGTTGTTGTGGTTGTCGCAGAGCTGAATGTGTGTGCTGAATAAACACTGGCTCCGATGAGACCATGACAGTGGGGCACACCTTGGAAATGTCAACTGCACAACAGAATCAGAGGAGGGTGTGAGATCACCTGGGTGCAGGTGGAGGTGAAGGGATCGGCCAATCTGTTGTCACCACAGGTGGGAATGCAGCGCAATCCTTGCCAAAACCACACACTTAAAAACACTTTCATTGTTGGGTGGGCTCAAAGACTCCATAACCACAAAACCCCTTAGGAATGTGATTGTCTTAAGGATGATCTGCAGGGACCAATAACCTCTCAAAGGCTCTTTTTAAAAAGAACTTTATAGTTCCTCCTTCTACCTTTGTTTTTGAACCATGCACCGTGAATAAAGACCCAGAGAACTGCTTTATTAAGCCAAAGAACTAAATTCGGATTAGACGGGAACTAAATGTGGAGAGAGAAGACAGACAAAGCAGGAAGTGGACCATTAAAAAAGGCAGCTAAATGCAGACAAAATGTGTTAATGATTGACACCCAATATGTGCTTCTACACTGCCACGTTTTCACCAGTTCTGGTTGCAAGAGATAAATTATAGCCACAATTCCCCAGGGGGAAATTGATTGGTCTTCCTTCGATGCTCAACACTTCCCCATCTCAGTATCTTCACGTCAAGAAGAATTGGTCCCAAAGGTGCTTTTTTCCAAAAAGGCAATTGGACTTTCTTATTTTCTTCGAAAACATTTCGCTCCTCATCCAAGAAGCTTCTAAGAGGGAAATGTTTTCGAAGAAGACAGGAAGAAAGTTCATTTGCCTTTTGGAAAAAGCACCTTTGGGATAACCAACCGTGGGCCTGGTTGATTGAGAATTTCCATAGACATCAGGAAGGATTCCCAGTTTAAAATAATTGCGAATTGTTGAATTGGTGGTGGAATTTACCCGGGTCAGGTCAGCTTGGGGGAAAGGAGCTTGGAAACACACTTTCAATAGCAGTAGACTTATATACCGCTTCATAGGCCTTTCAGGCCTCTCTAAGCGGTTTACAGAGAGTCAGCATATTGCCCCCAACAATCCGGGTCCTCATTTTACCCACCTCGGAAGGATGGAAGGCTGAGTCAACCCTGAGCCGGTGAGATTTGAACCGCTGAACTGCTGATCTAGCAGTAGCCTGCAGTGCTGCATTTAACCACTGCGCCACCTTGGCTCCTTTCAATTCTGCGTTCACTGCTTCAGTGTGAAAGAAGTGGCTAAAAAGGAATTTTGGAAGTCAATTCTCCATTGCCAAATTCATTAGGGGTAGATTCCCAATTTTTGCCAGTCTGGAATTAGCCAACGATAGAATTGGCTATGATATCTTAGAGGGCAGCTCCTTATTCCTTCAGTCGAAAAGTAATCTGGACATTAAGAGTCTGATCTCACCCACATTTATGCGGTGGTTTGGCAATGAACCAGCAGAACTATTCCTGGGGCAAAAAACATTAAACGGAGGCATGGAGGATATAAAGGGATGCGGTAGCTCAGTGGCTAAGAGGCTGAGATTGTCGATCAGAAAGGTCGGCAGTTCAGCGGTTCGAACTCCAGTGACTTGTCCCAGCTTCTGCCAACCTAGCAGATCGAAAGCACGTAAAAATGCAAGTAGAAAAATAGGGACCACCTTTGTTGGGAAGGGAACAGCATTCCATGCTCTTTCGGCGTTTAGTCATGCCGGCCACATGACCATGGAGATGTCTTCGGACAGCGCTGGCTCTTCGGCTTTGAAACGGAGATGAGCACCGCCCCCTAGAGTCGGGAACAACCAGCACATATGTGCGAGGGGAACCTTTACCTTTAGGGAGGAAATGGCATATCTTAAATCTCTTTTGTGACTTAAATGGGAACAGTTTTGCAACGAACTGTGTCTTTCCTTTTAGGGCAGCCCCGAGGACTGCGACCTCCTTCGAGATCTGGGCCTCCCATGGCCTGAACATCTACAAAATCGAAAATCAGATGACAAAATCGAAGGCCTGCTGCCATGACTCAAAATGGCCGCTGGACAAGAGCGTGAAGTTCAGGGCCACCATGGATGCGCCAAGCAACCAAGTCGATGACGAAAAGGTGAGGAGAGGAACGTAGGCCAAAGATTGCTTCTCAGCTCCAACAGATCCTGGGATTTGTTCTTCAGACCTACAGATGGGATTTCCGGAAGGAAATCATCATAAATAAACCAGCGGAATGACTTCCTGGCAGACGTTGTGGGGGCATATTATAAAAACCCAAGTTTTTAATAAGAGATCGGGCAACCGTTTGTCTGAAAGGCTATAGGGCCGTGATGGCGAAGCTATGGCACATGTGCCACAGGGGGCACGCGGAGTCATTTCTGAAGGCACGTGAGGCATTGCCCTGTCAGCTCCAGAGCACATACGCACGCTGGCCAGCCGATTTTCAGCCTTGAATTTTGGCCGTTTTTCACCCTTCGGAAGCTCAGAAATGGACTTCCATTGCGCATTGGGCTCTTCTTCAGAAGGTTTCCCTCTGAAGCCTCCGGAGGGAGAGAAACAGCCCAACCGGCAGTCATGGAAGTCAATTCCTGAACTTCCAGTTTCCATGTTGGGCCATTTTTCACCCTCCTCAGGCTCCTAGAAAGCCTATTGAGCCTTTGGAGGGGGAAAAATGGACCTAACGACCCATTGGAAGTCGAAAACGGGCTGTTTCTGGCCTCCGGAGGGCCACCGGGAGAGCGGGGGAGGCCGTTTTTGCCCTCCCCAGACTCCAAGAAAGCCGTGTACGCATGTATAGGCCAGCAGGGTGGTGATGGTGGTTTCAAGAGTGCATGCGCAGGAGGCAGGGCGCGAGGGGGAATTAAATTATGGGGATGGGAACACAAGCGCGAGTGTGTGCAATAGTGCCTGTTTGTGTGTGCTTTTGGCACCGGAGGCGAAAAAGGTTCACCATCACTGCTATAGGGTCTTGAGCAAGGGGACTGGCTGGTTGGACTAGAAGACCTCCAAGGTCCCTTCCAACTCCGTTATTCCACAATAAGCCGGGTTTATGAAGTTCAGGTATTGAGGAAGTGCTTCAACCTGGCAATGGGAACCAGTGGAGAATTCTAACTAGGGAGACCAAAAAAAACCCCTGAATTTATTTGGTAGGTCTCAAACTCTCCTCCTTCAGAGGAGCCTCCTCAAGGTACAATGCAAGAATTGTTTTAAAAGCTGAGTGAGATAAAAATGCAGGGTAAGGTTTATTAGAGTCGTGGTTAGAACGAAGCTAATTCTGCTGACTGCCCACTGCCCGCAGTTCGATCCTCATCAGGCTCAAGGTTGACTCAGCCTTCCATCCTTTCCTTTCCAAGGTCGATAAAATGAGGACCCAGATTGTAGAGGGAAAGATGCTGACTCTCTAAACCGCTTGGAGGGGGCTGTAAAAGAACTGTGAAGCGGTATATGAGTCTAAGTGCTATTGCTGTTTATCCACCACGAAGCAAATTAGAAATGTCCCAATTCAATGTTCCTTTGGGCACGGGGGCCCTGATAGATTATAAAGTTGAAAAAGGAGGTGTGTTACAGAGGGGGGATTTTCAGGGGTGCCATCCCCAATATCCTTTGACTTAAATTCACTGTTTGATGGTGTATTGCAGATCAGAGTTTTGTACTATGAAGGTAAAGGCAATGTCCCCATCGCCAAAGCGATTCTGCATATTACCGGCATAGGTAAGCTGGCAGGGATGCAGAGGCCTGGCACCGCCCAAAAGGTGAATTAGGGGAGGGGGAGGTGTGTAACTCAGCGCATATGGATGGGTGAACCCTGCCCTGATCAGACTGGGGTCGAGCAGGAAAAAGGCAAAAGCAGACAACTAACCAACACGGCCTGAGATACACTTTTCTCATCGAAAAATGAGACTGGGGTGCAAGCAGATGCTTTCGATGGGCATCGTCAAAAGACTCTTTGTTTTAAAACATTCCTCTCCCCCTCCTTTGTTTTCCTGCTGCAGAAATGTCCTTGGATGCTGATACAAAACGTTTGGGAACGGTGACGAAAGGAGGGAAACAAAAGGTTAGATTCAAATAAGATGTTCGGTTGGAGTAGAATGACAGGAATGAAAATATGTGCCACGTAAAGCGGAGAGGTTGGGAAACTGATGGCTTTGTGGGCTGTTTCTCCTGCTGGCAGGGGAGGAGGGGTTTGCTAACACATCTGGGGCACACCTGGCTGGGGTGGTGCTGTAATGAACTCACTGGGTCAATTGCAATGATCTAAATGTAATGAATAAATGCATAATAAATGAAATTGTCGCTGGATTACTTGGGAAGCAGACGCTGCTTTTCACAAGGGCTCCCGAGATCTTAGATTTGTCTTCTGGCGGCTTCCGGAGAAGATGGTGGTTATTTTTCATAGCCTTCACAAAGAGGAGGAAGAGGAGGAGGAGGAGGAGGAGGAGGAGGAGGAGGAGGAGGAGGAGGAGGAGGAGGAGGAGGAGGAGGAGGAGGAAGAGGAGGGGGAGGAGGAGGGGGAGGAGGAGGAGGAGGAGGAGGGAGGAGGAGGAGAAGGAGAAGGAGAAGGAGGAGGAACAGATCCGGGCTGCGGGGAGGCAGAGCCGAAAGGGACCCCATCTTTGCTGATGTCCACCCTGACATGGCTTCCCATCCCTTCAGGACCAGTGGACGTGGGGGCCGGATGGAAAGGGCGCCATTCTCTTGGTGAACTGTGACCGAGACAACCCTAAAGACGAAAAGGAAGACAACAAGGACACCAAGCTGACGTCCAAGGAAGGTAGGAGGCAGCAGCCATTGTTAAGGGCCGTTTTTTTCTCATCCTCCGAAGCTTGGAGAGGTGTGGACTTCAACACCCACAATCTGTAAAATAAACAGTGCTGAAGTACAGATAGTCCTCAGCTGATGACCGCTTGCATTTACGCTGGTCACAGAATGGGTGCTTGATGGTCCATATAACACCCCAAAGTTATCCTAAATGGTCATGCTGTGCTCTCGTGACCGGACACATGAACAATTGTGAATAGCTGAGCTCATCAACCAAACTAAAGCCAGATTGTGTTTAATGAAAGTGTGAGGCAAGAAGTGAAGAGTTTCTGGCTCAATTGGAATTGAATGTTGTGGCCCTCCAGCGGCCAGCAGATTCAGACAGTGAGGAGGTTGGGGAGGAACCTGGTCCACTCCTGGAGTCTGGGGAAGGCTCTGATGAGGGCTCTGTGTCAGAGGCAGAGAAGGGGCCAGGGCCGTCTGACAATTATCAGCTGCCTTCAGAGACAGACATCAGTGAGGCAGAAGAACAGCTGGAGCCTGTTCCCAGTGTGTGCATGCGCAGAGTTGCCAGACGACGGGAACAGCTAAGGAACAGGGGTCGACTTGGGAGTACGGCCACAGGTGGACAATGAATGGCCCCTCCCAGAGGAAATAAAAGAGGAGCAAAAGGGGAGTGGAGTTTGCAGGAGACAATTAGTTCTCTTAATTGGTTTGTGACTCTCCGAGACTCCTTGCCCAGTTCTGCAGATATCGGCCTGTCAGCTCTCCAAGCCAGATAAGGTCTGTGACTATAAATCCCCCCTTGAAAGACTTTGCTGGCTGTGAATGAGCAGAATTAATAAAAGGGTTTTTTGTCGGGACAAGGAGTTTGTTTCGTGTTCTTGGGAAGCCTCAGTCAGAACATTGATTTTTTCTCCTTTTAGACCTGCGGGACATGTCCCTTATGATCCTGACAACTCAGGGACCTAATGAAATTTTTGCAAACTACCAGCTGACTCTCCACATCTCGAAAGCTGATTGTGACAAAGTGGGAGTCTTCTACTCTAAAAGTAAGTGTTGAAGGCCAGCAGGTGGTTCGGCTTCAGGACCGAGGCTGAAGGCAGATGAAGCAAAGACCCCAAAGTGAATGCTAGGTTATTTTAAGTAACTATGGTGTCCAGTTTTCCTTTTTCTGCTCCTCACCGAGAGAAAACAAGGAAGTATTTTCAAGAGGATGAAGCCAATACCTATCTTCCTTGTATTGCATGAAAGAGGAGGTCCATAATTTTGTTACAGCAGATCAAAAGTTTGACCAATTCTCTGGTCACCAATGATAGCCAACCACAAGTTCCTTTGGATCTCAAAGGGTTAATGTGCTTGGGTTTAATTATGCAGATTGCTTAAAACTGCCAGGTCTGGATAAAGGTATGTATGTTTGCCTTCAAGAAACAAAGAAATGAATAAAACAAGATTGGGTTTTGATTCACAGACAGGAAGGAGAAGAAATATTACAAACACGTTCTAGGATCCGAAAAGATTTCCTACCACGTGAAACGGAAGCCTTGTCAAGTGGAGAGCGTTTTCTACGTGGAAGGGCTGAAATTTCCAGACGTTGACTTCTCGGGGCTTGTCACTTTCCACGCTTCACTCCTGGAGCCCGTCAAGAAGGTATGGAGAACATCAAAGAGAACATGGGGAAGAGGGAGAAGGAAGCACTTTTCACAGGGAAATGGAGAAAGCATCTGAAATGCTTTTTTAATCGTCAATGTAGGACCTCTCTCTCTCTAGGACCTTCTTCACTTCTTCATTTATCAGCTATTCACAGACCCCAAAAATCTTACAGGAATTCCATTTTATTACTGTAGAAAATCTGATGAACAGAATCATGAAATCATCAATTTACATTTCCTTTAGTAAAGAGGATCGGTGGGGATGCGGAAGCTCAGTGGATAAGTCGCTGAGCTTGTCGATCAGAAAGGTTGGCAGTTTGGCGGTTCAAATCCCCAGCACCGCGTAACGGAGTGAGCTCCTGTTACTTGTCCCAGCTTCTGCCAACCTAGCAGTTCGAAAGCAGGTAAAAAATGCAAGTAGAAAAATAGGAACCACCTTTGGTGGGAAGGGAACAGCGTTCCGTGCGCCTTTGGGGTTTAGTCATGTCGGCCACATGACCACGGAGACGTCTTCGGACAGCACTGGCTCTTCGGCTTTGAAACGGAGATGATCACTGCCCTCTAGAGTCGGGAACGACTAGCATATAGGTGCGAGGGGAAACTTTATCTTTAAAGAGGATCAACGTGGTATTATCTTGAGCTTCTTTTTTACCCCTTTTCTTTTCCTGGACTAAAGAGAATGTTGACTTCTCTTTCTGTTTTTTTTTTACTCCAAGCTTAGCTCTCTACTCCTGAATCTTGTAACTTTTAAGTGCGTTGATGCATCTTTCTGGAATTCAACCTTTTTCTTAGTCCTTGTCTCCTGTATTTTCCTGCTTCAGGAGGTCCTACAAACTTCCATTTTCACGGATACTTTGGTCTTCCGGGTGGCTCCATGGATTATGACCCCAAACACCTTGCAGCCAGTTACGGTTTACGTCTGCAGGTAAGGACTCATGGACCAACATACATGTGTGAAGTTTTCCGAACAACCACCATCAACACCCGAGCTCTTATCTCTCCTCTCTTTCTTTCTTTGAACATCTCCAACTATTCTTCTGAATATCCAGTGTCGAGGGTAATAAGGATTTTGTGGAACATATAAAAAAGCTTGCCACAAAAGCTGGATGCAAATTTATCATCAGCCCGGAAGAGAAAAATAGGGGCGACCGATGGATCCAGGTAGGTCACAGCCGAGAGGACGTTTGGGGCAGGGGGGGGTCTGTCAAACAAGATCCTGAAGCTACTGGAGAAGAAACGGGGGTAGTTCTTATCCTGTACATCTCCAGAAATAATGGGAGCTGCTTTTAACCAAGGCTAGGTGGCATCTCTTCCTCGTAGTGCATCCATCAGATCAGAGAGCGACGACCTCTCCAAACTATGCCTAAAACTTTTTTTTAAAAGTAATTTTAGTAGATAAATCTGGATTGCCTTGCCCTGAGTTGCAACAGACTGAAATCCAAACATTCGTTTCTATAACCCGTTGCACACCATAGAGAGGCAACACTTTTTAAAAATTTCACTAACAACCCTTCTGCCACTTTAGGACGAGATGGAGTTTGGCTACGTCCAGGCTCCCCACAAAACATTTCCAGTGGTCTTTGACTCCCCAAGGAACAGAGAGCTGGATTACTTCCCCTTTAAGAAGGTTTTGGTAAGTGGTTCCCACCCACCCCCCACCCCCACGCTTTGATCTTGGCAGCTCTGCATTTTATCCTCAACTGATCCTTCCTGATGTTCCCTTCATCAAGGATGAGGTTGATAGGTCAGAAGGAGTGGAGCAAGTTTTATATGCATTTTGTTGAAAGAAATGTCCTTCTGGGTTCAGCTCCAAGTGGGGAAGAAGACACTGGAGACATGGAGGCTGCTTGGAAAGATGGTTTATTGTTGGACAGGGCCACATGGCTTGAGCCCTGTAGAGAAAAGGTGATCACATGTTTCAATGTTGATGGAGAAGAAGAGAAGGGCTGAGGAAGGGGCTTGCTAGGCTTTTATATCCTGTTCAGTCCCACCTCTCTGTTTCCTGTTCCTGTGTAAGAAATGTATTCTGACTGGTTGTCAGATGCCCATGGTGCCATGCAGGGGGCTACTCTCTAGGCTGTGATGAGTTCTCAGTTGTCTTGTGGTCAGTTGAGTAATATCCCTTCCCCCTTCAGCTGCAGTGAGGAGAAGTCTTTATTATGTAAAGTGGGCTGGGCTGGCCATCTTAATGGCCCATTAGCTGGGGATGGGCAGAAAGCTATAGGCAACTATTCTGTCTTTTGAAACATGTTTCTTTTCACATCCAGAGAAATATTCTGCCTTTTCAATATTTCCTAGGATATTTCATTTTTCTGGGAGAGGGCTGGATGATAACTTCCCACAATTTATCTAACTCAATCTCACAAGCACAGCATGGATTTTAAAAAAAAGAGGATTGAATAAGGTGTGTTTGATTTGACGCAACTGTTTGTTTCTCCCCTCCACCAAGGGTCCAGATTTTGGATATGTAAAACGGGAACTATCCTCCAACGAGTCTTCTAGTAGCCTGGACGCCTTTGGAAATCTTGAAGTCAGTCCTCCGGTGAACGTCAAAAGCAAGGAATATCCCCTTGGGCGTATCCTAATAGGATCCTCTTTTCCTAGGTAAGTGATGGCAGGAGGCCGTAAGGACATTCCCACATATCTGTGGTTTAAACTCAGAAGATCTCTAGGGGTTCCTCATCCTATATGGAAGTTCTGGAGAAGTTCGCCCTAGCATCCGCACAGAATTATACATCTCTCCAAATTAGTGACGTTCAGCCTTCACTGCGAATGTCAGTAGGGATGTCCACGGGAAATGTGATTGTTCTCCTAGCAAGATTCTTGTTGGAAGAAATGTCCTTCTGGGTTCAGCTCCAAGTGGGGAAAAAGACACTGGAAACATGGAGGCTGCTTGGAAAGATGGTTTTAATGGTGGGCAAGATCTCATGGCGTGAACTACTGAATAGAAAAGGGGGACCACATGCTTCCAGATGTTGGGTGAAGAAGAAAAAAGAGAGACCAAGATGCTGAAAGTCCCTGTTTTTTTGCCCTCGCTGGCCTTTGATCTTGATCTTGTATTCTGATTGGTTGTCAGACTCCCATGGGGCCATGCAGGGACAACTCTCTAGGCTGTGTTTTGAGTCCAAATTTGGTTGAGCATTGCTTCTTCCCAGGTGCCCTGTGGTGAGATGGGTAAAGGGCTAATACTATCATGCCTTAATCCCATCACCCTGGAGCGGAAGATGGGTGGGTGGGGGGGCTTTGTTATCTAGAATAGACTGACTCAGGCCTTTTAATGGCCCATTGACAAAGCTGGGGGCTATTAAGAGTGAGTCTGTTTCCTGCCTAAAAACATGGTTCTCCATTTCAGACCCAGGGAAATATAATATTCTGCCTTTTCAATATTTCCCCGGATATTTCATTTTTCTAGGAGAGGGCTGGGTTTTAACTTCCTACAACTCTCCCCAGGGACAGACTCGAGGAAAAGCACGCAGAAAGCAAGCAGAGTGAAGATTTTAAACAAGGCCATGGAGACTTATACATTTTTTCAAGGATTGTTGCTTGTATAAGGGGGTGAGAGGCCTTTGGGATCCCCATATCAAAACAACGTACCTTAAGTGCAGCCAAAACCGGAAAATAACATTTAACCCAGCACAGTCCTTAGACAAAATGGTTCGGTTGAGATCTGCATACCTGGGACCGATTGGGGTAGATTGCAAGGGTGACAACGAAATATAATTTTATCACATTTTATCTATATCTGAAATGATTGTATTCTCTTCCAGTTTCATTTTAGACTGTATTTTATTCCAATTCCATTTTAAATCGTATTTTATTCCAATGTCATTTAAAATTGCATTTTACCCAATTCCATTTTAAATTGCTTCTATCAAATTTTAGTAATAATTTGTTTCTGGAACTTTGCACTTTGATATGACTCCAAGGGCTAATCAATAAAGAACTCAATGTCAATGACTTAGGGTGGCGTGTAATCGATCCATTTTGGTGCATTAACAAATCATGGTTTAACACACCATGAGAATTCAGATCCCATCTTTTTTTTTTTTTAGGAATGCCCCAATGTCCAAACTGGTCAAGGATTTCCTCCACGGCCAAGTTGTACAATCTCCCATTGAACTCTACACGGATTGGCTCAATGTGGGACATGTAGATGAATTCCTCAGCTTCGTACCTGCCCCAGACCGGAAGGTATGGATCAGTGGTGGGTTTCAAAAAGTTTTAGAACCTCTTCTGTAGGTGTGGCCTGCTTTGTGGGAGTGGCTTGCTGGCCATGTGACCATGCGGGAATGACTTGCCGGCCATGTGACTGGTGGGAGTGGCTTGCCGGCCATGTGACTGGATGGGCGTGGCCAACTTGTAAAATGTGGCGAAACTCACTTAACAATGCTCTTGCTTAGCAACCAAAATGTTGCCTCAGAAACTCTGGCATTTGAAGCACACAAGGCTTAAAGCTGTCAAGTTACAAGACCCTTGCACCCCTAACCCTTTAGGGGGGAAAAAAACCCAGGGGTGTTCAAACTTGACAGCTTTAAGACTTGTGGACTTCAACTCCCAGAATTCCTCCTCTAGTCATGTTGGCTCAGGAACTCTGGCATTGAAGTGTGCAAGGCTTAAAGCTGTCAAGTTACAAGACCCTTGCATCCCTAACCCTTTAGGGGGAAAAAACCAAGGGGTGTTCAAACTTGACAGCTTTAAGACTCGTGGACTTCAACTCCCAGAATTCCTCCTCTCGCTCTTCATCTTCAGTTGTGTAAGGCAGTGTTTTTCAACCTTTTTTGTGCAAAGGCACACTTTTTTCATGAAAAAAATCATGAGGCACACCACCATTAGAAAATGTTAAAAAAAAATAACTCTGTGCCTATATTGACTATATATAAAGTAATTCTTCCACGGCACACCTTACACTATGTCACAGCACACTAGTGTGCCGCGGCACAGTGGTTGAAAAACACTGGTGTAAGGCTCTGTTTTGCTACCAAAGGACTAACAGAGTCGGAAGGGACCTTGGAGATCTTCTAGTCCAACCCCAAGGAGGGATATTCACAAGGATCAGGTTTGAGCAGATGACTGTTTTTAAGGTGGATCTCTGATCCAGCTGTTAATCTCTAGGGTTTGCAAAGACCAAGAACTGATTCAACATCAGGGCACTACCACAGAATACCTCTTCCCTAACCACCTTGACATGAGAAAAGGCTGAAATAACTTATCATTCTTCTCCTCTACACCTGTACAATGGACGAAAAAATCTGTTATTTGGCGGTTAAAGCTTCCGATCAGCAGCTGCTGACTGCAATGCCCTGTGTGAAGCTTCTTCTGATCTGCTAAATTCTCATTTTGATACTGCTAGTCCTCTCTCTGTCCTGTAACCTTTTTCCACCTCTCTGCCTTACTCCCATTCAAGGGTTTCCGCCTGCTGCTGGCCAGCCCAAGCGCCTGCTTCAAACTGCTGAAAGAGAAGGTGGATGAAGGCCATGGGGAAGCCAAAATGCCTGGAGGTCAGTTGATATTCTTCCTCCTGTGTAGGAAATCAGGACTGAAACAACGGATAACCGAGAAAACCAATTTCCCCAATGCGTGCTTCATTTTCTACAAAGGATGTGGTCAACTGTTGGGCTATGTTGCATTGCAATGAGTTGTGTTTCTCCCTTCCGACATGTTTTCCACATTGGGAACAAGCCAAGACTCCAAACTTACTATGAACAACTTTCTCTATTATGGAATAGTTACAACAGCTCTTCTCGCCAAGCACTGGCCTTCTAACTATAATTTTAACAGATTCACAGAGTTGGAAGGGATCTTGTAGGTCATCTAGTCCAACTCCCCCCACCCCCCGCTCCGCTCAAGCAGCAGACCCTACAGTCCAGCCTCTTCTTGAAAGTCTCAAGTGATGAAGCTCCCACAACTTCCGAAGGCAACTTCTCTTCCATGGGTTGATTGTTCTCACTGTCAGGAAATTCCTCCTTCTTTCTAGGTTGAATCTCTCCATGATCAAAAAGCTGCATAAACAGAGGGACAGAATCAAGATCACGTGAAGTGTTGATATCACTTTATAAGGCCTTGGTAAGGCCACACTTGGAATCCTGCATTCAGTTTTGGTTGCCACGATGTAAAAAAAAAAAAGTGGAGACTCTAGAAAGAGTGCAGAGAAGATCAACAAAGAGGATGAGGGGACTGGAGGCTAAAACATAGGAAGAATGATTGCAGGAACTGGGTATGTCTAGTTTAATGAAAAGAAGGACTAGGGGAGACATGATAGCAGTGTTCCAATATCTCAGGGGCTGCCACAGAGAAGAGGGAGTCAAGCTATTCTCCAAAGCACCTGAAGGCGGGACAAGAAGTAATGGGCGGAAACTAATCAAGGAGAGAAGCAACTTAGAACTGAGGAGAAAATTCCTGACAGTTAGAACAATTAATCAGTGGAACAACTTGCCTCCAGAAGTTGTGATTGCCCCAACACTAGCAATAGCAATAGCAGTTAGACTTATATACCGCTTCATAGGGCTTTCAGCCCTCTCTAAGCGGTTTACAGAGTCAGCATATTGCCCCCACAGTCTGGGTCCTCATTTTACCCACCTCGGAAGGATGGAAGGCTGAGTCAACCTTGAGCCGGTGAGATTTGAACCGCTGAACTGCAGCTTAGCAGTCAGCTGAAGTGGCTGCAGTACTGCACTCTAACCACTGCGCCACCTCGGCTCCTCACTAGAAGTCTTTAAGAAGATGTTGGATAGCCATTTGTCTGAAATGGTATAGGGTTTCCTGCCTAGGCTGGGGGTTGGACTAGAAGACCTCCAAGGTCCATTCCAACTCTGGTATTGTATTGTATTGTATTGTATTGTATTGTATTGCATTGCATTGCATTGCATTGCATTGCATTGCATTGCATTGCATTGCATTGCATTGCATTGCATTGCATTGCATTGCATTGCATTGCATTGCATTGCATTGCATTGCATTGCATTGATCAGTTTCCATCCATTATTATTCCTCGTCTGGCCTTCGGATGCCTTGGAAAATAGCTTGACCCCCTCCTCCTCTCTGTGGCAGCCCCTCAAATATTGGAAGGCTGCTCTCCTGTCTCCCCTGGTCCTTCTCTTCACTAGACTAGCCAGGCCCAGTTCCTGCAACTGTTCATCATATGTTTTAGCCTCCAGTCCCCTCATCATCCTGGTTGCTCTTCTCTGCACTCTTTCTAGAGTCTCAACATCTTTTTTATAGTGTGGTGACCAAAACTGGATGCAGTACTCTAGCTGTGGTCTTACTAAGGCTTTACAGAGTGGTATTAGTGGTATTAGTAATGTAACTATAGGTTAAAAGACACAGGCAAACCCAAAAGATCATTTTCCTTTTCTCCAATAGGAACTGAATTTCAGAAAGGTGATCGGCAGCCCCGTCCCATATCAGAAATCCTTGCTGACGGATTCATAAGAAAGTGGAACGACCACTGCCAAGTAAGATCCCATCTATTCCGCTATTCAATCTGGAGACCGAGTGATCCAAAGAAGAGGACGAAGCGATTATTCCTTGTTCTGTTCAGATGCTGATGGACTTACCTGGTCACTAAAACATTAAAGCAGTGTTTCTCAACCTTGGCGACTTGAAGTCCTGTGGACTTCAGTTCCCAGAATTCCCCAGCCAGCTTCATTTGAGCTTTAACTCCTCTTTGCTAGGCTAACTCTAAACAGATTATATCATTCCTTGTTTCTTCAGTCATAAACTATCTGGAGTGTCTTAGTCCCGTATTTATTTTGAGTATAGTCAATCCATCTTCTCCACTCCAGTTTATATCTCTCATTTGAGTGGTCCTTGAGATATGCTGATATTTTAGCCATCTCGGCTAGGTTTGTTAGTTTTAATGTCCATTCTTGAATAGCAATAGCAATAGCAATAGCAGTAGACTTATATACCGCTTCATAGGGCTTTCAGGCCTCTCTAAGCGGTTTACAGAGAGTCAGCATATTGCCCCCAACAATCCGGGTCCTCATTTTACCCACCTCGGAAGGATGGAAGGCTGAGTCAACCCTGAGCCGGTGAGATTTGAACCGCTGAACTCCTGATCTAGCAGTAGCCTGCAGTGCTGCATTTAACCACTGCGCCACCTTGGCTCGTAGTAGGCAGATCTTCCTTCTTCCAGTATTGCGCCACCAACAGTCTTGCTGCCGTTATTAAATGCAAAATCAAGTTAGTCTCTATAACTGTACAATCAGTAATTATACCTGAAGAATAACTGAGAGGTAAACTTTATCCTTTTTTTAAGAACATTTGGCATAATCCACCATATTTTTATCCAAAATACTTTTACCTTTTTACAAGTCCACCATATATGATAGTATGTAGCATCGAGACAATCACATCTCCAGCACTTAGGTTGTAAATTCGGATACATACAGGGCAGTTTTTAAGGATCTAAATGCCATCTATAAAACATCTTATAAAAGTTTTATCTCAAATTTTGGGCTTGTGTTCTTGCCGTTAAAGTAAAAATAGTCATTAACAGGTAGGATGTTATGGGAGATTATCTTGTGCACTAAGCTCAGGTCGGAATGTAGACGACGTAGTTGAAGGTTATCCAGGCCAGAGGTGGGTTCCTACCAGTTCGCACCTATTTGGTAGAACCGGTTCGTCAAATCTACTGAACTGGTTAGAAGAGGTTCCACCAGTGGACCCAGAAAGCAGGCCACACCTACAGAAGAGGTTCCAAACTTTTTTGAAACCCACCACTGGTCCTTGGATATGATTATTCTACACTATCATGCTCCTATTTATAAAACTCAGGGCCTCTGTGAAAGGTAAGGATGACTACTGCGTTTGTGGTGCAATCAGAACATTGTGTGTGTTGAAGTTGCTTTAACGCAAACCAAAGATGCCTTTTAAAAAACAGGTTTACATCATACTCTTATGCATGCCAGTGGTGTGTGAGGTAATTTAAGGTGGTTCTGATAAGTGTCGGCAGCATCTTCATATCTGGTCACATGGGTGGCAAGCCACTCCCACAAAGGAGGCCACACCCACAGAGTAGGTTCGAACAATTTTTGAAACCCACCACTGATCCAGGCCTAAAATAATTTCACTGAAGCTTCTTACTTCTCTTTTCAGAGGTGTATCAATTGGAACAAAGGCATCCTTAAAGAGGAGCTGGGCCTGGAAGAGGAAGACATCATCGAGATACCTCAGCTGTTCCATCCTTATCTCGCTTTGTTGGAGAATTCCATTACTCTAGACGTCAACGCTTCCGCTGAGGCTTATTTCCCAGACATGGTAGGACTCCTGCCCCAAGTGTGTTTTGAGAAGAACTGTTGTGGCCTGCCAGTGGCCAGCAGAGCTGGAAGTTGATTCAGACAGTGAGGAGGGTGGGGAGGAACATGGGCCGGTCCTGGAGTCTGGGGAAGGCTCTGATGAGGGCTTTGTGTCGGAGGCAGAGAGGGGGCCAGGGCTGAATGCCAGTTATCAGCTGCCTTCGGAGTCAGACATCAGTGAGGCGGAAGAACAGCTGGAGCCTGTTCCCAGTGTGCGCATGCAGAGAGTTTCCAGACAAAGGGAACAGCTAAAGAACAGGGGTCGACTTGGGAGTAAGGCCACAGGTGGATGGGGAATGGCCCCTCCCAGAGGAAATAAAAGAGGAGCGAAAGGGGAGTTTGCAGGAGACCATTCGTTCGCTTCATTGGTTCGGGACTCTCCGAAACACCTTGCCAGGTTTTGCAGCTATCGGCCTGTCAGCTCTCCAAGCCAGATAAGGTCTGTGACTGTAAATCCTCCCTCGAAAGACTTTGCTGGATGTGAATGAGCAGAATTTATAGTCAATGAACAGAAGGGTTTTTTTTTTTTTTTTTTGCTGGAACAAGGAGTTTGTTTGATGCTCTTGGGAAGCCTCGGTCAGAATAAGAACGAGCCAAGAGGTCACCCAGCAGATCCTACCAGTCAAAGGTTCAGCTTAATTTGACTTCGGTTGTCCTTTGGAGAAACAGAGGGCATGTCTCCGGAAGCCAGATTTGACCTCCTGGTTGCTATCCCTTCTCCAGGCAAGGGTAGTGTTGGATGTCAGGAAACACAACATGCACTTTTGATGTGTTGGTTGGATTCACACATCACAAGAAACTCTTAAAGGACAGCGGCCTCAAACCTTTGGGGCTTGCTGGCCTGGCTATGGGGGAAGAGGGGAATTGGGCTGCATGAGGGGAAGGCCAGTGCACATGCAACCCTTGAGCAAGGGGTGGGCTGGCACACACACACACACGTGCAGCTCGACTTGTATGAGTGGCAAGCTGGCAAGCACGCAAGTACCCACTGGCCCATCACTTGTGCGAATTGTATGCATACATACACACGTATTCCAGCCAACCACTTGCGTGGCCCAATTCCAGTACTGGGTTTCAGTCCAGGGGTTGGGGATGGATCCAGATGGATACCGTATTTTTCAGAGTATAAGACAGTCCGATGTATAAGACATACCTAGCTTTTGAGGAGGAAAACAGGGGGGTGGGGGGAATCTGCCTCTGCTTCCCAGCAATTTGCCTCCTTGCAGCAAGCAGCAAACAGTACAGATAATATACACTGTTTGTGGTGTTACATTTCAGACTATACTTGTACAGATGCTGTTAAAATTGATGTGGCTTTCTGGAATTATTATCTGCTATTTAAAAGAAGATACAATAGCGCTGGGCCTCTTCAGATCCAGCATTTATTTTAAAAAGCTTCTTCATGGTGTTAAGTTGTCTAGAACAATAATAAAGCGGTCTTTAAAAAATAAGTCTAATCATTTGAACTTTCGATAGGCATTTATAGTTATTGACTTGCCTCCTTGGGGCAAAGAGTTTGTTTCAGTTTAGCACAAGAAAAAAAAATCTGCCTCTCCCTCCCAGCAATTTGCCTCCTTGCAGCCAACAGCAAAGAACCAGTTTCACTTTCACTTTCACTTTCAGCACGGCCTCCCTATGATCAGCTGTTTCAGGCTGCAGGGACTGTCATAGCCTATTGCCACCCAGGTAAACTGCTGGGAGGCAGAGGCCAAAGGGTGGGGGTCGGTGGGTGGGCAGGGCTACATTCGGTGTATAAGACACACCCAAATTTTCATCCTCGTTTAGGGGGGGGGAAGTGCGTCTTATACTCTGAAAAATATGGTAATCAAGACTTAATTAGTTGCCCCTAGTAAAGAACTCTTGACTTTAAAAGTAGCTGGAGAAGTGGACTGTTAAAAACAGTGGTGGTTTTCAAAAAAATTTAGAATCTCTTCTGTAGGTGTAGCCTGCTTTGTGGAGTGGCTTGACGGCTATGTGACCGGGTAGGAGTGGCTTGACGGCCATGTGACCAGGTGGGAGTGGCTTGCCAGCCATGTGACTGGATGGGGGTGGCTTGCTGGCTATGTGACTGGGTGGGCATGGCCAACTTGTAAAATGTGGTGAAACTCACTTAACAACGCTCTTGCTTAGCAAACAAAATGTTGCCTCAGAAACTCTGGCATTTGAAGCACGCAAGCCTTAAAGCTGTGAAGTTACAAGACCCTTGCACCCCTAACCCTTTAGAAAAAAACCCCAGGGGTGTTCAAACTTGACAGCTTTAAGACCTGCGGACTTCAACTCCCAGAATTCCTCCTCTCGCTCTTCATCTTGATGATGTGCGGACAGGCGGGGGAAGGGAGCTGGAACTGGTTCTAAACGGCACTGTAGATTTGTGGAACCTCTTCTATAGAAGAGGTCAGAACTGGCAGGAACCCAGCCCTGGTTAAAACTTACCTGTCTCCTTGTCATTGAATTTCACTAGGGTCCAAAATCATGAAAACTGATTGCAATCTAACCTATTAGACTGCTGCTTATCTCCCTTCTGCAGGTAAATATGATTGTCCTGGGAAAACACCTGGGCATCCCAAAGCCATTTGGACCCATCATCGACGGCCAATGCTGCTTGGAGAAAGAGGTCCGCCGTCTCCTGGAGCCCTTAGGCTTGTCCTGCAATTTCGTTGACGACTACGGAACTTACTTCCTCAACTTAGGAGATGTTCATTGTGGCACAAATGTCCGTCGGAAGCCCTTTTCCTTCCAGTGGTGGAACATGAGGCCTTGAGGGCCTCATCACACCTTCTGTTTTCCACCCGAAGATGATGATGAGACAGGCCTTGTGTGTCTTCTCCCGCACTTCCTCAGGAAATCCAGTAACTTTCCCCAGAATTCCTGGGCGATTCCTCTTTGGGTTATTACGAAGATGCTTGCAAGCTTCTCTTTTGATTTAGACTTCCTCTAAAGAATATCTAAGAAGGCTTTCCTCAATTCTAAGTGTATCAGGTCTGCCAAAATGTTGTTAGTTGTGTTCCCCAATCACCCAAAAGAACAGAGGGCAGCTAAGTTCAAGCAGGGGTATCAAAACTCACGGCCCACGAAGCACCACATGCTGGCCACGCCCACCCCCGGTTTAGCGAAGGGGAAAAAAGTTGTGATACTTCCCGTGACGACAACATGATGATGGGAGTTTGACACCCTTTCTCTAATCCTTCTCCTTATCCACGCACAACAATCCAAAACCTAGTTATAGAGGTCCAATGAAACATTTCATACCCCACGTTCAGGGGTTGGAGCCACAAAGGTCCTAACCAGAAGACCCCCATTCAATTTTGGAGCCGACGGGAAGTCTGGTTCCCCCACCATAGAGCCTCCTCCTGGTGTGGCGTTCTTTTTCCTCCACTTCTCCTAACCGCAAGCCCTATCAATTGTGGAGCTGACCGGAAAACCTGCCTCTTGGCATAGGGTCTCCTATTGAAACACTCTGCTTCCCCCCTGCCCCTAACCGGAAGCTCAAAACTGTGGTGCCGACTGGCGTCAGGGAGCCACAGCAGAGGGATGAAAGAGCCACATGCAGCTCCAGAGCTACGAGTTGCTGACCCCTGTCCTAGCTGGTTCATGGTCCTTCCAAGAATGTTATTTCTGTCACTTAACCAAACCTGACCAGCTCCGATTTAGTCAAGTAGATAAGTAGCCAGGTCAGATTGTCACAAATCAAGAAACCCCCAAAACACACCCTAAAGGTAGACCCTCCAACAGAGGTGGAACGTTTTCCAAAAAAACAAGTTTGTCCAGTCTTGAACCTGGGATGACGGAGTTGAAGAACAATAATTGTTGACCTAAAAGTACTTAGTGGCTGGCCCCAGATGCCTTGCGAAGGCCGGCAGCCCTTCCAAGGGTACAGCTCAAAATAGTGATAACGAGGAGCAATTAATCCACATTTTGGTGTCGTGTTGATTCCTATCATTTTCAAATCACTTGATTTGCAAAGAGGCATTATTGGGGGGGTGGGGGGGTTGTGATGATTGTGAGGTTCATATTTCTTTGGGTGCTTATTTTTAAATGGAATGCGTGCTGCTGCTGAATTACTTGATGTGTTAAAAAGAAAACTCGCAGAAACTTCTCATAGATCTACCAATGATTTGAATAAACTGTGAAGAACTTTTAAGCCTTCTGTTCCATTTTTTTAAAATCCATGCGTTCGTTGTACGGTCATAAAAGGCAGAATGAGAGGTGAGGGTAGTCCTCAACTTACAACATCTCGCTTAGAGACCATTCAAAAGTTACAACGGCATGGGGAAAAAAGTGACAGGACCGGTTTTTCAGGGTTACGCCCTTTGCAGCCCTCCCCGTGATGATCATGTGATCTGAATTCAGAAGATTGGCAACTGGTTCATATTTATGACCGTTTCTGTGTCCCAAAGTCCCAAAGCGATCCCATTTTGCAACCTCATGACAGGCAAAGTCAATGGGGAAGCCAGATTTACTTAACAACCATGTTACTAACTTATCAACTGCAGAGATTACACTTAAGAGCCCTGGCAAGAAAAGCTGTAAAATGGGGCAAAACTCACTTAGCGGATGTCTCGCCTAGGAACGGAACATTTGGGGTCCATTGTGGTCGTAACTTGAGGACTACCTGTACATAGCAAGGAAGGATTCAAAAATAATCAGAGCGAGGGGCTCTTATTGTCAATGCCCCTACATGGAAAATATGGAGACCCTCCCAAGAGTTTTGGACTTCTGCTCCCTAAAGTACAGGAAGGCCCGTGATGGGGTCCTTTTCACCAACCGTTCTCTGTTGACTTCAACCATCTCCAACATCTCCATCCAACCTCCTTGATGACCCTACTCTCTCTTTCTGTGTCTTGGAGGGGCCACCTATGTGGGGAGCACTAGAATATCAGCAGATGTTCTCCAGAGCTTAACCCAACCCCAAAATATCTCAGTAAAAGTGCTCTGGGGCTGCCAAGCAAGCGGTAGCCCATTCTCCCAAAAGTGGGGCCTTGTAACGGCAGGCTGCCTTCAATCTTCTCCTCTGGGGGTTTACAGTTTGACTCAGATGATGGTTTGTCTCTTCCAGGCGAAGAATAAGTTTTAAAAACAACAACTCAAAAGCCTTACATTTCTACAGCTCGCTCCTTGGCCATTTCTGTTCCAACAGAAGATCCCTTTCCTTGGGATTAAGCTTTCCTCAATCCTCAGTTTCCTAAAACTCTAAATGCTTCCAGAAAAATCTTGTCAGCTTCATAGCAGACCACTATCTTCTCGCTTGATAAGTTATGTAACTTTCAACTTCTTGTTTCGAAGAAAAGGTGGCTTACACACCTAGCTTTTCCAGATAATTCCACGTCCTGCTTTCAACCAGCTAAGGAATTAACAATAATTAACAACAAGTTGCATAACAAAGAATGCAGATTTGTTCCAAAGACAGGTCCTGATATAAAATGCAGGATCATCTCTGCTGTTAAGTCAGTAGAGAAAAAAGGAAAAGATTGCAAAATCGAGATAAACCCATCATTTACTTAAACACTTGAGAATTTTTTTTTTAAGTGAAGGGGGAAACAAAAGAGAGTGACAAGATTAGGCTAAAAACTTTTCCCCATCTCATTTAACTTGAATTGGTTCTCAGCCCCACTTCTTGATGAAGGAAATTGCTCAACGTTAAATCAATGGGAACTCTTGAACTCAGAGGCCTGGTGGCCAATCATATCAAAGGAAATTACAAAAAGGCAGAGGAATTTTTTTAAAAAAAATAGTGCCTTCTTCGAGGAAAAATACAAAACAGTAGAAAAAACAAAGTTTTTTTTATAATATATTTATTATTATTATTATTTAAATTATACATTTATATTGTGTGTGAACAGAGGTGGTTCTGCGTATCATTCATATTGATCCAGTTCACAATAATGATATTAGTAATCTGAATCACATTTCTCAAATTTAAATAATCCTTTATTATATTGTTTCAACATATATATTCCCAAAAATGCCTAACTCCTCATCTTTATCTCTGCCTTCATCTATATCTTTCTTATTCTATCTAAACATTTCTCTATTATATATGAACAAATTTAACTAAGTTTCATTTATATTGATCCAGTTTACGCTAACATTGTTAATAACCTCTATCACATTTATCAAGTTTATATAATCCTTCTGTTATTTATACATCTCCTCTTTAGTACTTCAGTTCTTATCCATTTTTCCATTTTAATCCAATTCACAATAACAGTATGGACAATTTTAACTAGATATCATTCATGTTGATCCAATTCGCATTAACATTATTGATTATCTCAATCACATTATTGATTATCTCTTATCACATTAATCAAATTATATAGTCTTGCTACATTGTTAAAATATACAAAAAAAACAAACAAACTTTTAATGCTGTCTTACTGGTCCCAAACAGGTTTAAGGGGAAGGACAAATGGGATGAAATGTTCTCTCTGCCCCAGAACTCAACATTAAATGCAGCAGAGAGAATCCGAATTTTTCTCCCTCCATTCACAGCGCAGCTGCTGCTGCTCCCTTTCTGGTCCTCCCCCAGCCTCCTCCCTCCCGGGGACTACCTTAAAGGGACAGGCTGCAGCAGTAGCTCCGCTGTGAATGGAGGGAGAAAGTTCGGATTCTCTCTTGGTAGGGGTGGGTGGTCATGTGACTGAGTGGGCGTGGCTGTGAGTGACATTGAGTTGGCCACGCCCACTCAGTTTACAGGACCCCCCACCAAGCCACGGCCACAGAACCGATAGGGAAGAAATGTAAATGTCACCCCTGCTTTTGGTCGTATGACTTGGTCGAATTCCATCCGCCAGTCAGTGCCGACTGGCGACTACGCGGAGGAGAGCCTTCTCAGTAGTAGCTCCGACCCTTTGGAACGATCTCCCCGTGGAGATTCGTACCCTCACCACCGTCCAGACCTTCCGCATAGCCCTTAAGACCTGGCTATCCCGTCAGGCCTGGGGATAAGATCCTAATCCGCCCCACCCGAACGTTGAATGAATGTTGTGTTTTACTGTTTTATTTTATTTTATTCACATATTTTATGTTTTGTCTTGCACTCCTTCCCACGAATTGTAAGCCGCCCTGAGTCCCCTCAGGGAAAAGGGCAGCCTATAAATAAATGACAAATAAAACATTAAAAAAACATTTAAAAACATTCACAATCATGACACCCCCCCCCCAATCATTTCAAAGTGATTTGAAATGATGATGTCAGCCTCTGCTTTGCTGCTGCTTCGTCTGCCATTGAAACGGGGAAGGGTGGCGGCATGGTATTTGGGAAGGGAATCATTATGTGCTGGAGGAAGATTCTAGACGCTGGCCTGACAATCTCATTGCGCATGCGGAGGAAGGGAGTTTCCTGCTAAGGTTCCAGCATTCCATCCTGGTGATGTTTTTTGAAGATATCTCCCACCTGGCAGTTGGGTGAATTATAATTGGACTATGGACGGGGGTGTGTGTGTGCCAAGGGGAGGGGATTGAATTATACATGATATTCTTTGCTTTCGCGCCTAATTAACCAGATTCAGCTTTGCTTCGCTACTATTTGTTTGTAATTAGTAAAAGTACACTTAATTTCAAGCAAATGGAGTTGAGTGGTTTCTTTCCTGATTATTAAATGAAGTAGCATCTGACAGATAGAAATCAACACGAAGCTAAAATATGGATTAATTACTCCTCGTTATCACTATTTTGAGCGGGCTGTCGGCCTTCACAAGGCATCTGGGGCCAGCCATTAAGTACTTTTAGGTCAACAATTATTGTTCTTCAACTCCGTCATCCCAGGTTCAAGACTGTACAAACGGATTTTTTGGAAAATGTTCTACAACTGCTGGATGCAGTGGTGGGTTTCAATTTATTTTACTACCGGTTTGATCGTGCGTGTCTGCTTGTGCACACGCGTGACACTTCTGCGTATGCGCAGAAGCATCCAGGCGGGTGGGCAGAGCCTCCTGCTGTCGTCACTACCGCTTCGCCCGATCTGGGGCGAACCGGCTGAAACCCATCTCCTGTTGGATGTCTACCTTTAGAGAGTGTTTTGGTGATTCATAGTTATTTGTGACAATTTCAACTTGGGTTGTCCAGGCTGTAGTGACTAAACCTGAGCTGACAAGGTCTGGTGAGGTAACAGAAACAGCATCCTAGAAATCAGATCTTTATAAAATATGGAATAGAATTTATAAGTGGCTAGAAAACAGGAAATAGAAGTTTGTTTTTTGTTTTTTCTAAACTAGTATTGAATAAAAATTAACCAAAGTTACTAATCACTATCACACTTAAAGTATTGACTATAATGTAAATATAATGGTGATATGAACAAGTAATATTATTATGTGTTAGTACTACTGTTATTGTTGTTGTTGTTGTTACTGCAATACAATAACAGAGTTGGAAGGGACTTGGAGGTCTTCTAGTTCAACCCCCTGCCTAGGCGGGAAACCCTATACTATTTCAGACATATGGCTATCCAGCATCTTCTTAAAGACTTCCAGTGTTGGGGCATTCACAACTTCTGGAGGCAACTTCTGTTCCACTGATTATTATATTATATTATATTATATTATATTATATTATATTATTATTATAGTATATTACATTATATTATATTGTATGTGTTAGTATTACTGTTATTATCTTATTAGAGAAGGTAATAGGAAGGCAATGTAGAATGGAGAACTATGAAGGCTAAACATGAATGCCGATACAGAAGGCTGTATAATTTACTTTATATTATTATGTATGTTTGGTGTTTTGTTTTTTCTTGTGTTTTTCTTTCTGTTTTTAAAGGTAAAAATGCTTAATAAAACTATTTTTTTTAAAAGAAATAGCAAGTATCCATGAACTTACTAGGGTTATGAAATGTTTTGCTGGACCTCTATAACTATCGTATTTTTCGGAGTATAAGATGCACCTTTTCCCCTCAAGAAAGAGGCTGAAAATCTGGGTGCATCTTATACACTGAATACAGCATTTTTTTGCCTCCTGAATCCCTGCCCCTTCACCCAAATGGCGGTGCATAGCCTCTAGGAGGCTTTCAGAGAGCTCCTGGGGGCTAGGGAGGGCAGATATGAGTAAAAAATGGGCCTTTTTTGCTTAATTTTGTCCTCCCAGCCCTCAGGAGTACTCTATAAACCTCCTAAAGGCTAGGCGTGCAATTTCTTTTGACAAAAATGGGCCCGTTTTTGTGAAAAACGGGCTGTTTTTTGCTCGTTTTGGGGGTCCCACCCCCCAGGAGCACTCTGCAAGCCCCCTAAAGGTTACTCATGCCTTTTGGGGGGAAAAACCAGACCAACCATGGGCTGTTTGGGGAGATTTGCAGAGTGCAATAACTTTTTTTAAAAAAATTGCCTCTTCAAAACCTTGGTGCATCTTATACTCCAGTGCGTCTTATACTCTGAAAAATACAGTGCTTTTAGAATTGCTGTGCATGGGTAAGGAGAAGGATTATAGCATCCCGCCTGAACTTAGCTGCCCTCTCTTCTTTTGGGTGATTGGGGAAGACAACTAACAACATTTTGGCCGACCTGATACATTTAGAAACCTGATACATTTACATTTAGCCTTCTTAGGTACTGGAGAAAGTCCAAATCACAAGAGACACTGGCAAGGACCTTCATAATAACCACCAGAAGAGGAATCACCAGGATTTCTTGGGAAATGATCGGATTTCCTGAGGAAGTGCCGGAGGAGGTCTTGATTGAGTGGGAAACAGAAGGTGTGATGAGGCCCTCAAGGCCTCATGTTCCACCACTGGAAGGAAAAGGGCTTCCGCCGGACATTTGTGCCACAATGAACATCTCCTAACTTGAGGAAGTAAGTTCCGTAGTCGTCAACGAAATTGCAGGACAAGCCTAAGGGCTCCAGGAGACGGCGGACCTCTTTCTCCAAGCAGCATTGGCCGTCGATGATGGGTCCAAACGGCTTTGGGATGCCCAGGTGTTTCCCCAG
Organism: Thamnophis sirtalis; assembly: GCF_051295495.1. NCBI lineage: Eukaryota > Metazoa > Chordata > Lepidosauria > Squamata > Natricidae > Thamnophis > Thamnophis sirtalis. Next base: position 38,474,106 of record NW_028261395.1, read on the forward strand.
GACAATCATATTTACCTGCAGAAGGGAGATAAGGTGTGGTCTCATATGGGATTGTCAAACTCAAGGCCCGGGGGTTGAATCCACCTCACAGGGTACTTAGATTTGGCCTGTAGGGTTACCCAGAAAACAGCAAAGGACTTTCAGTGCTGTGATTTTCAGTCACAGACCTTATCTGGCTTGGAGAGCTGCCAGGCCAATATCTGCAAAACTTGGCCAGGAGACTCGGAGAGTCAGGAACCAATGAAGTGAACTAATGGTCTCCTGCAAACTCCACTCCCCCTTTGCCCCTCTTTTATTACCTCTGGGAGGGGCCATTCATCGTCCACCTGTGGCTTTACTCCCAAGACGACCCTTGTTCCTTAGCTGTTCCCTTTGTCTGGCAACTCTGCCCATGCGCACACTGGGAACAGGCTCCAGCTGTTCTTCTGCCTCACTGATCTCCGACTCTGAAGGCAGCTGTTAATTGTCAGACGGCCCTGACCCCCTCTCTGCCTCCGACACAGAGCCCTCATCAGAGCCTTCCCCAGACTCCAGGAGTGGCCCATGTTCCTCCCCAACCTCCTCACTGTCCGAATCTGGAGGGCCACAACAGTTCTCAAAACAAATTTGGGGGTGGGAGTCCTACCATGTCTGGGAAATAAGCCACAGCGGGAGACTTCATCACTTTAGAAACGGGATTCTCAGACAACTTGGAAAAAGGATGGAAAAGCTGAGGTATCTCAATGATGTCTTCCTCTTCCAGGCCCAGCTCCTCTTTAAGGATTTTTCTGTTCCAATCAATATCCTTCTGAAAAGGGGAGTAAGAAGATTCAGTGAATAAAAAAGGAGTAGGGTTAGGGTTAGGGTTAATATTTCAATGCCCACAAAGTGAGTTCGATGTAACCATGGCGTCATTGCAGGTAGTCCTCGACTTACGACCACGATGGAGCTCAAAGTGTATGTGGCTAAGTGAGAAGAGGGGTGGGATTCTATTGGTCCGGACCAGTTCAGGTGTACCGGTAGCTTCAACGACCAGTTGAGGTTGAACCGGTTGACTCCGATGATCAGTGCGGCCCGCCTGCCTTCACCTGCGCTATACTGACCTATGTTCCCTTAGTTTGAAGCCCAGCGGATAGGTGCAGCAGAGTGGACTGCCATGCCTCAGCTGTTTCCCTCACACGCTCAGCGAACCGGTTGTTACGCCGGTTGAATCGCACGGCTGGTTTTGCCCCAGCTTATGATTTTTCTTGCCACGTTTGTTAAGGGAATCACTGAAGTTAGGTTAGTCACACGGTTGTTGAGTAGCTCCAGGGGTGAAATTTTACCGTTTCAGGCTGGTTCGCTCCAGAGGTGGGTTCCTACCAGTTTGCACCAGTTCGGTAGAACTGGTGCGTCAAATCTACCGAACCGGTTAGAACAGGTTCCACCAGAAAGCAGGCCACACCTACAGAAGAGGTTCCAAAAAATTTTGAAACCCACCACTGAAACACACACACACACACACACACACACACACACACACACACACACACACACAAACAGACTCACACAGAGAGAGAAAGAGAAAGAGAAAGAAAAAAAGAAAAAAAGAAAAAAGAAAGAAAAAGTGAGAGATGAAAGAAAAAAAGGAAAAAGGGACAGAGAGACAAAAGGAAGGAGAGAGAGAGAGAACACATGGCCGGCAAGCCACTCCCACCAGGTCACATGGCTGGCAAGCTACTCCCACAAAGGAGGCCACACCCACAGAGTAGATTCGAAAATTTTTTGAAACCCACCATTGGTTCACTCGAACCGGTAGTAAAAAATGTTTAACAAAGTTAAAAAACAACAACAACAATGATCAGCTGTGCTGTGTGATGGTAGGAACGTTTTTAAAAACTTTTTAAAAGCATTTGGGGCCTGTTTTTGCTCCCAGGAGGCTTCACTGAGTCCTGTTAGGCCAAAAAAGGGGGGTGGGGTGTGTGCTGTGAAAGAAAGACAGAAAGCAAGCAAGCAAGAAAGAAAGAAAGAGAGGGAGGGAGGGAGGGAGGGGAGAAAAGAATGGAGAAAGAAAGAAAGAGGGAGGGAGGGGAGAACAATAGAGAAAGAAAGAAAGAAAGAAAGAAAGAAAGAAAGAAAGAAAGAAAGAAAGGGAGGGGAGAAAAGAAGGGAGAAAGAAAGAGGGAGGGAGGGGAGAAAAGGCGGAGAAAGAAAGAAAGAGGGAAGGAGGGAGGAGTGGGCGAAAAGAAGGGAGAAAGAATGAAAGAATGAAAGAAAGAAAGAAAGAAAGAAAGAAAGAAAGAAAGAAAGAAAGAAAGAAAGGGGATGGGAGAAAAAAGAGGAGGAAGGGAGAAAGAAAGAAAGAAAGAAAGAAAGAAAGAAAGAAAGAAAGAAAGAAAGAAAGAAAGAAAGAAAGGGGATGGGAGAAAAAAGAGGAGGAAGGGAGAAAGAAAGAAAGAAAGAAAGAAAGAAAGAAAGAAAGAAAGAGACAGAGACGGGGGGAAGGAGGGGAAAAGGAGAGGGAGGAAGTACCACAAACCTGACATTAGACCCAGCTTCAGAGGATGCCTTGAAAGAACACAGCAATCCAGGGCTGGAAGGGACCTGGAGGTCATCTAGTCCAACCACCAGCAGGATATTGTTAAAGTGAGTTTCTGTATTTTGACCCCACAGTCACATGACTACATAGCCACACCCACCCAGTCACATGACACACATCCACCCAACCAAGCCACGCCCACAGAACCAGTAGGATTTTTTTTTTTATTTCACCACTGAGTGGCTCCCATTGACTTTGCTTTTCTGAAGGTTGCAAAACCTTCCTAAATGTGGCTGAGTTGTCAAGCATCTGAATGTAAATCACTTGAGAATGGGGACACTTCAACGGTCATAAATGTGAAAAATGGCCTCTTTTTTTCCAGTGCTGCTTTAACTTCAGACTGTCACTAAGCGAGCTGTTGTAAGGCAAGGACTAATCCTTGGTAGTTTTAGAATTTGATTGGGAAAGTGGGTCCATCTTCATGTATAACCCTGGCTTTAAGGTTTTACTGACTAGGGAAAGGCCATCCAGGATTGAGGTGTGCATTTTCCCATCTTCCTGGATTCAGATGTGTTTATGATATTTATTTATTGGAATTGGGTATTTGTCATCCAAGAGGCTTCTTCAAAGCTGAAGAAGTTACTTGGGGGGTGTGGGGGGGGGGGAGAGAAGGTGAAAGGACCCCTGAAGGATTGGCGCATACACAGAGTGTAACCTAATTCAGCCTTTGTTAAATTGCTGCGGACAGCAATAGCAGTAGACTTATATACCGCTTCATAGGGCTTTCAGCCCTCTCTAAGCGGTTTACAGAGAGTCAGCATATTGCCCCCAACAATCTGGGTCCTCATTTTACCCACCTCGGAAGGATGGAAGGCTGAGTCAACCCTGAGCCGGTGAGATTTGAACCGCTGAACTGCTGATCTAGCAGTAGCCTGCAGTGCTGCATTTAACCACTGCGCCACCTCGACAGAAGCTCCATTGCAACCTAACGGGCCAATTTCATAGATAAAACTTCTAGGCGAATTGCCAAGCGCAGCCTAGTAACTACTTGTGAAAAATTTTAAAAAAGGTGAATTAACCTTGCTTGCAACTTGAAATGTGCGTTCAGCATTCCCTAACCAAGGTCTGTCTTATATGCCAGAAAATGTATTTCTTTCCACATGCCACAGGTGCGCGAAGCCATTTGTCAGGGCGCATGTATGCGCTGGCCAGCTGACTTCGCCCTTCCTTTGAGGTCATTTTTCACCCTCCGGAGGCTTCAGGAGCTTCCCCGAAGCCTCCGGAGTGCGAAAAACCAGACCTACGGGCAAACCGGAAATTCAGGAACGGACTTCCGGTTTGCTCATAGGGACAGTTTTAGCTCTCCGGAGCCTTCAGGGGCCTCCAGGAGGCTTCCCTGAAGGCTCCGGGTGGCAAAAAAACTGACCCTACAAGCAAACCAGACTTCCAGGTTGCTCGTAGGACCGGTTTTAGCCCTCTGGAGTCTTCAGAGAAGCCTATTGAGGGCTCCTGAATGCTCCGGAGGGCTAAAACCGGTCCTATGAGCAAACCGGAACTTCTGCTTTGTCTGTAGGTTTGAGGTTTGAGGTTTATTCGATTTATATGCCGCCCTTCTCCCAAGGACTCAGGGTGGCGTACAACATTAAAAGAAACACATACTATAAAAGTTAAAAAGAAATTGAATAGGATATCCCCAAACCCAATTAAAATTAACAATGACACTTTTTTTAAAAAAAAGAATTCAAATTAAAATTAACAATAATCAATACTTTGATTTGTTTTGTTCATGCCAGGCTGGCTTGTTGGAAAAGCCAACATTTTAGGGCACGTCGGACGGACCGGAGGTCAGGGATTATATGAAGCTCCGGGGGCAGCTCATTCCAGAGGGAAGGCGCTCCCACAGAGAAGGCTCTCCCCCCTGGGGGTCGCTAGCCGACACTGTCTGGCCGACGGCACCCTGAGGAGGCCAACTCTGTGGGATCGCACTGGACGATGGGAGGCTACCGGTGGCAGTAAGTGGTCTAGCAGGTACCCTGAGCCTAAGCCATGGAGCGCTTTAAAGGTCATAATTAGTACCTTGAATCGCACCCGGAAGACAACCGGCAACCAGTGCAGGCCGCCTAAAAGGGGTGTAATATGGGAGTTCCTGGGTGCCCCCATGACAACCCGTGCAGCTGCATTCTGGACCAGTTGAAGCTTCCGGATGCTCTTCAAGGGCAGCCCCATGTAGAGAGCGTAGGTCCGGTTTTCCGCACGCCAGAGGCTTCAGAGAAGAACGTAAAGCCTCCGGAGGGCTGCTGGGTGGGCAGGAAAGGCTGTTTTCACCCTCCCCAGGCTCCTATAAAGCCTCTGGAGCCTGGGGAGGGTGAAAAAAGCACTCCATAAATGGGGGGAGGAGAGCGCTGGTTGTGCCTGCATGCACACTGGGGTCATGTGGAAAGCGTTATGGGTGTGGCATGCCGCATGCCCATGCATAACTCCTCCCACCACGCTCCCACCGCTTTTGGCACGCGAGCCAAAAAAGATATGACATCACTGGTCTATAGTTTTCAGTGCGCTGAGAAAAATCATGAGGTTTGTGTAACATCAAATAATGTTTCTAACACTACGGTGATCTCTACAAGCTGTGCAAAGACTGTAAGAAGTTTGACAAAGGGTTGGTTTTTTGTTACCCCAATTTTTTTTTATCTCTGCGCATAGCGTGTGCATTCTTGAGCGAACCGGAAGTTAAAAAAAAAGCCGGAACCCACCCCTGCCTTTGATCCTCTTTGTTGGATCACTCGGTCTCCAGATTTAATAGCAGAATAGAGGGGATCTTACTTGGCACTTATCATTGTACTGCTGTACCAAAGGGTCGCCAAGAATTTTTGATATGGAACGGGGCTTACGATCCTTCGGATCCTTGATTTCAGCTCCTGTTCGGGAGAAAGTTGAGTTTATTATATTTCTATGCCGCCCTATTCCCCACAGGAAAAACGAAAACGGTTGGGTTTTTGGTGTGCATGTGTCTTTTAATCTCCAGTTAGAAGTCCAGTGCTGGGTGAGAAGGACTGTTGTAACTATTCTATAATAAAAGCTGTTTATTTTAGTGGTTTAGAGTAGAGGTCTCCAACATGCCCGGCTTTGCAAGGGGGGGAGAGGGTTCTGTGTGAGCGGCTGGCAAACACATGCAGAGATTGGGAACTCCTGGTTTAGCGCTTTGCTTGTTCCCACTGGGGAATAAAACCATGTTGGAAGGGAGAAAACACAACCCCTTTTAATGCCCGAGGATTGATTTCATCTTTTTCATGAAAAGGGGCCTGATCACAGGTGGTATTCAGCAGGTTCTGACCAGTTCTGGAGAACCGGTAGCGGAAATTTTGAGTAGTTTGGAGAACCGGTAAATACCACCTCTCACTGCCCCACCCGCATCTATTCTCTGCCTCCTGAGTCCCAGCGAATTGGGAGGGAATGGGGATTTTGCAGTATCCTTCCCCTGGAGTGGGGAGGGAATGGGGATTTTGCTGTATCCTTTCCATGAAATGGGGAGGGAATGGAGATTTTACAGTATCCTTCCCCTGGAGTGGGGAGGGAATGGGGATTTTGCTGTATCCTTTCCATGAAATGGGGAGGGAATGGGGATTTTGCAGTATCCTTCCCCTGGAGTGGGGAGGGAATGGGGATTTTGCTGTATCCTTTCCATGAAATGGGGAGGGAATGGAGATTTTACAGTATCCTTCCCCTGCCACGCCCACCAAGCCACGACCTGCGCACCAAGACACACCCACAAAACCGATAGTAAAAAAAAATTGAATCCCACCACTGGGCCTTCTTTCCCAGTTACTTTTCAGAGGAAATGTTGAATCAATTTCAGGCATTTTGACTTTCCTACCTTCATACATTTCGGCTTTCCCATGGCCTTCCTTTTCCTTCTCTTCCAGCAGTTCAAAGCAGGCTCTTGGGCTGGCCAGAAGCAGGCGGAAACCCTGAAACGTGGGAGTAAGAAAGGGAGTAAGACAGATAGGAGAGAAAGAAGACTAGCAGGCTAAAAATAAGAATTTAACAGCTTAGGAGAAGCTTCACGCAGGGCAGAAAGCCAGAAACTGCTGAACAGACACTTTGACCGCCAAAACAGATTTTTGGTCCATCGTACAGGTGTAGAGGAGAAGGGTGGTCAGTTATTTCAGCCTTTTCTCATGCCAAGGTTTTTAGGGAAGAGGTATGCTGTGGTAGAGCCTTGATTGGCAAATCAGAAGTGAGTTGTGCCTGGTTCGGCCCAGTTCGGCCGAACCGGTATTGTTGATATTTCTCCTTGCAATCTTATTTCCAATTTTTGATTCATCTAGCCCCGCCTTTCTCATGATGCATATAAGTTAAATAGGCAGGGTGTCAGCGTTCCAAATATCATGCAGAATTAAATCAGAGTCCAAGGCAGAGCTATCCTTAAAGTTCCAATTCAATAAGACAGACATGTTGGCACATCGGTGGAAATCCCAAATCTGAAAACTTCCTGGGATTTCACCCAGTTGAAAGTTCATGATCTTATCCCCACACCCATAAATCCATCACATGGTCCAATCTTCTTCAGCCACGCTGGCATTTCCACCCATCTAGTTCCGGTCAGGTGCGGAGACAAAAGATGACCTTGGGCTTCTAGAAAAGAATGACAATAACACATTCCACAATTCTACTCCTTTCTATTCCCCCCTCCCAATTACTACACTAATGAAACAGCATAATGAAATAATAGAGAGTGTGGCAGGCCAAAGATCCTAAAAAGGGATATAATTGCAGGCCTGACACAGGGTGACAGTATACAGCCTTCCCAATTTTGAATCAATGAGTGGTTCCATGCCCTGTTCTCACTGTTGCTTCTTGACCCGCATATCGGTTTCTCAAGAGATAAATAAGATGGTCTGGTACTCCCATCTCTTTAAGAACTTGCCACAATTTGCTGTGAGCCCAGTGGTGGGTTTCAAAAATTGTTGGAACCTACTCTTTGGGTGTGGCCTCCTTTGTGGGAGTGGCTTGCCACCCATGTGACCAGATGGGAGTGGCTTGCTGCCCGTGTGACCGGATGGGAGTGGCTTGCTGCCCATGTGACCGGATATGAAATTATGAATTAGTACTTAAGTCGGTCCAAGTAGCTATTCAGAAGTTAGTGGTTAGAAGCAATTGTAAAGCAAGATATGGAATTAAAACCAGAAATATTTTGTTGGCTATTTGAAAGGGAGTATAATACATATTTAATTTTACACATGTTAGCAGCTGCCAGAATTGTGTTTGCACAACAGTGGAAAAACAGAGATATGTAAATGAATAAATATTACAATGTGCAGGAATAAATAAATTGACAATTAAAATCAAGAAGGCTTTGAATACTTTTTCACGTGGCATTGGTTTTAGCGATTGCCAACTAACGGAAACAGAAATTAGAAATCCAAAAGTATGAAAGAAAACACCAATTATGTAAGGAAAGGTCCCTAAAATGTATAAGGAAATATTACTAGATCATTATTAATGCGTAGATAACTGCGGGACATTACACACCCACCAGTGGTGGGTTTCAATTTTTTTGGGAACCTCTTCTGTAAGTGTGGCCTGCTTTCCGGGTCCACTGGTGGAACCTCTTCTAACTGATTCGGTAGATTTGACGAACCGGTTCTACCGAATAGGTGCGAACTGGTAAGAACCCATCTCTGTGTAACCAACACAATCAAAGGCTTTAGCCTTTAGTCAATGAAGCAGAAGTAGATGTTTTTCTGGAACTCCCTAGCTTTCTCCATGATCCAGTGTATGCTGGCAATATGATCTCTAGTTTCTCTGCCTCTTTGAAATCCTGCCTGTACTTCTGGTACTTCTTGATCCACATATTGCTGGAGCTTAGCTTGTAGGATTTTGAGCATAACTTGTCTAGCATGTGAAATGAGTGCAATGGTGTGGTAGTGTAGGAAGTTAAAACCCATCCCTCTCCTAGAAAAATGAAATATCCTGGGAAATGTTGAAAAGGCAGAATATATTTCCCTGGATATGAAAAGGGAGAAACATGTTTTAAAGACAGAATAGGTCCCTGCAGCTTTCTGCCCCCACTCCCTTTGTCAATGGGCCATTAAGATGACCATTTTTTTTCCTAAAGGGTTAGGGGTGCAAGGGTCTTGTAACTTGACAGCTTTAAGACTTTAAGACGTGCTTCAAATGCCAGAGTTTCTGAGCCAACAATTTGGTTGCTAAGCAAGAGCGTTGTTAAGTGAGTTTCAACCCATTTTACAAGCTGGCCATGCCCACCCAGTCACATGGCTGGCAAGCCACTCCCACCTGGTCACATGGCCGGCAAACCACTCCCACCCGGTCACATGGCTGGAAAGCCACTTCCACAAAGCAGGCCACACCTACAGAAGAGGTTCTAAAACTTTTTTTGGCATAGAAAGTTTTTTTATTTTCCATTTTCATAGCATATAATCACATGTATACTATTACATAGTCAATATCATGTTGTATTATTAAGTAATTACATCAATTCATCTTACCATCAACTACCAAAGGGAAAAAAAGGGGAAAAAAACAGTTATTGGCTCTTCTGTTCTCCCTACACCATATTTATACCTTATCCGACACTTTCTTCCCCCTCTCTCCTCCCCCTTTCTACATCCTTTCTTCCCTCCATCATTTTCTACTCTACTTCCCCTTCCTTTCTCCTTCTACTCTCTCCCCTTACCACTCCTCCTTATACTCCTCATCTTCCCCCCTCACCCTCTCTCCTGTCCCTCTCTTCCTATCTTTCTTCTCTCCTCTGCGATTCTAAAACTTTTTGAAACCCACCACTGATCCATACCTTCCGGTCTGGGGCAGGTACGAAGGTGAGGAATTCATCTATGTGTCCCACAGCGAGCCAATCCGCGTAGAGTTCAATGGGAGATTGTACAACTTGGCTGTGGAGGAAGTCCTTGACCAGTTTTGACATTGGGTGCTTGTTCCTAAAAAAATTAAGTTGGGAACTTAATTCTCGTGGTGTGTTAAACCATGATTTGTTAATGCACCAAAATTGATGGATTCACGCCGCCCTAAGTCTTACAGTATGCATTAAAAGATAAACCACAGTGATAAACGGCAATATTGAACTGAACCAAAAACTGAACTGGTCAGATGATGTTTTAGCAGTTCTTGGCGGGGCAGTTTTTGATTAAGGTCGGCATCCAACCCAGAGACTCTCTTTCCCTTTTATTCAATCCCTCTTCATCCAATTTACAACCCTTGAAAAATACAATTAAAAAAAAAATCTAGATTTTATTATCTATCTATCTATCTATCTATCTATCTATCTATCTATCTATCTATCTATCTATCTATCATCTATCTATCTATCTATCTATCTATCTATCTATCTATCTATCTATCTATCTATCTATCTATCTATTTATTTATTTAAAGCTTTTATATGCCGTCCAATCCCCAAAGGACTCCGGGCGGCTTACAAAGAAAATATAAAAAACATAACAACAATACACTTTAAAACAAGTCATCCCTCATAAATTCATTCTAATCGGGGCCGGACCTCAGCAGTGAGGTCAACAGCCCCAGGGCTGCCGGAACAGCCAAGTTTTTACGGCTTTCCTGAAGGCCATCAGAGGTTCAAGGTTCAAGGTTCATTTTATTTATATGCCGCCCTATTCCCGGCGGGACTCAGGGCGGCGCACAAACCCAAAGGAGGGGAAGGGAAACACAAGAACTACAACAAAAAGTACAGGGAATTTAAAACAACCAACAGCCACACGATTCGAGAGGGGAAGGTTATTAATCACAACAATTATCACTATTAAAAAATAAAATAGAATATATACAGTTAAATGTTAATTAATATGGGGAAAATGTTATGATATATGATATAACTACATAAAGAAGGGAGAATGATAATAAACTATACTGCATGGAAGGACTTTTTGGTATTAAATATTATGGATGTTCAGCTAAAATAGGATTTGAGGATTTGATGTTAATAGAGGATTTTACAAACAAGTAAATGAAATGTCAGCATGTGGTTATGGATTAATTCTTTGGCATAGTTAAGGATGAAGAATGTTTAAATAACTGTAGTCAACTAAAAGTGGAGGTATAATGATGTTAATATGGTAAACATTTGAGTTAAGATAGTTGAATTAATATGAATTAATGGAAGAGATGCACCAAAACATGTTGTAACCAGCTGATATACTATATATATATATATATATATATATATATATATATATATATATATATATATATATATATATATATATATATATATATATATATATATATATATATATATAATATATACCTGTGTTCTTTTTGTTTTTGTTTTTTGTTTTGTTTTTTCTTCCCTGCCTTGTCTTTTGTTCTTTTTGTCTTTTTTTTCCCCTTTTCTTTTCCCACTGATGTGGGCATGTATTGTTTAAGATTATTATTTTATTAATATTTTTAAAAAATAATTACAGTCAAATGAAAATGGATATATGATAATGGTGATATGTATGAATATTTGAGTTAAAATGCTCGAGTTAACATGAGTTATGTTTGTTGACTGGGGAGGAGATGCACAAAAGTTTATTTGTGACCGACTGACACATTTTCTATAGCATGTAAAGAAAGATGTTGTACTTGTTTTAAATTAAAAATTAAAAAAAAATTAATTAACAATCGAGAGGGGAAGGGAACTCATCGACCCCAGGCCTGCCGACACAGCCAGGTTTTAATGGCTTTTCAGAAGGCCTGGAGAGAGGTGAGGGTCCGAATCTCTGCAGGGAGCTCGTTCCAAAGGGCCGGAGCCGCCACAGAGAAGGCCCTCCCCCAGGTAGTAGCCAGATGACATTGGCTAGTAGACGGAACCCGGAGGAGGCCTAATCTGTGTGATCTAATGGGTCTTTGGGAGGTAATTGGCAGCAGGCGGTCTCTCATCCAGAGTGGATGTTGTCCGGATTTCTGGGGGGAGCTGGTTCCAAAGAATCGGAGCAGCTACCGAGAAGGCTCTCCTCTGAGGAGAGGAGCATTGTTTGGCCGATGGCACCCGAAGAAGGCCCAATCTATGGGATCTTACTGGTCGCTGGGAGGTGTGTGTCAGCAGGCGGTCTCGAAGGTATCCTGGCCCTAAGCCATGTAGGGCTTTAAAGGTGATAACCAACACCTTGAATTGAGTCCGGAGACCAATAGGTAGCCAGTGCAGCTCACGGAGGATAGGTGTAATGTGGGTGTACCTCGGCACACCCATTATCACCCGCGCGGCCGCATTCTGAACTAACTGCAGTCTCCGAACGCTTTTCAAGGGTAGCCCATAGCCTTGTTTAAAATCTTCACTCTGCGTGCTTTTTTGCATGCTTTTCCTCGAGTCTGTTCCTTGCCAGGAGAACAAATACATTTCCCGTGCACAGCTCTACTGACATTTGAAGTTTGAACGGTCATTAACTTGGAGAAATGCACAATTCTGTGCGGATGCTAGGACAAACTTCTCCAGAACTTCCATATGGGAAGAGGAACCCCTAGAGATCTTCTGAGTTTAAACCACAGCTACGTGAGAATGTCTTTATAGTCTCCTGTCATCATCCTTACCTAGGAAAAGCGGATCCTATTAGAATACGCCCAAGGGGATATTCCTTGCTTTTGACATTCATCGGCGGGCTGACTTCGAGATTTCCAAAGAAGTCCAGGCTACTAGGAGACCCCTTGGGGGATAGTTCCCGTTTTACATATCCAAAATCTGGACCCTTGGGAGGGAAAACGAACAGTTGCATTAAATCAAACACATCTCATTCAATCCTTTTTTCATCCATGCTGTGCTTGTGAGATTGAGTTAGATAAATGCATATAAAACTTCCTCCAGTCCCTCCAAAGATGAAGGGAACATCAGTAAGGCAAGCATGAATTTTGATTTCTTTTTTAAATGAATAAGCGTGGAGGATAAAATGCAGAGCTGCCGAGATCAAAGTGGGGTGGGGGGTGGGGAATGACTTACCAAAACCTCCTTAAAAGGGAAGTAATTCAGCTCTCTGTTCCTTGGGGAGTCAAAGACCACCGGAAATGTTTTGTGGGGAGCCTGGTTGTAGCCAAACTCCATCTCGTCCTAAAGTGGCAGAAGGGTTGAAGTAAAATTTTAAAAAGCGTTGCCTTTCTAGGGTGTGCAATGGATTATAGAAACTGGTGTTTGGATTTCAGTCTGTTGAAACTCAGGGCAAAGCAATCCACATTTGTCTAATGAAATTACTTCTTTTAAAACAATGTTTTGGGCATAGTTCTGAGGGGTCGTTGCTCTCTGACCTTGCTTGTTTTCTTGCAAATGTTTCATTACCCCCAACTAGGTAGCACCTTCAGCATAAGTAGGGAAGGCTTTCTGTTGTCCATTTATATTCGGATGGCCTGCCTGTCTGTGTGGGTGGGGGCAGTCTTAAATTATTTGGTTGGGCTGTTTACTGATGGCTCTTGGGCAGTTTCTTGATTGGGGCATTGCTTATAGCAATAGCAATAGCAGTAGACTTATATACCGCTTCATAGGCCTTTCAGGCCTCTCTAAGCGGTTTACAGAGAGTCAGCATATTGCCCCCAACAATCTGGGTCCTCATTTTACCCACCTCGGAAGGATGGAAGGCTGAGTCAACCCTGAGCTGGTGAGATTTGAACCGCTGACCTGCTGATCTAGCAGTAGCCTGCAGTGCTGCATTTAACCACTGCGCCACCTTGGCTCTCTACCAACAATCAAGTAAGCAATATCTCAATTAGGAAACTGTTCTGCTTTAGTATATTTTATTTTCATTTTCATACGCTCACATGTATACCCCATACAGTATTAAACAATAATTGCATCAATTCCTCTTGTCGACAATGCCCCCGAAAATAAAAGCCCAATATACCTCTTCCATTCTCCATACACCTCTTTCTTCCACCACCCTCCAACTTTCTATCTTCCCTCCATCATCCCCCTCTACTCTACTTCCCCTCGCCCTCTACCACTCCTCTCTCCAGATCCACTCCCCCCTTCCTTTTCACCTTTCCCCCCACCCTCTCTCCCATCCCTCTCTACCCATCTTTCTTCTTTCCTACTCCTCCTCCCCTCAGTGTATTTCCACTATATGTTAATGTATTTGGCTTACCCTATTTTTAAAGAAAAATTAGAGAAAAACAGTATACATGTGAAGTCACATTGCATTGAGATCTAACACATCGTGTCTAGCCTAATATATATCCCTCCCTCCACCCTCCCCCCCGACCCCCCCTCCTCCTCCCCCCCGACTTCCCAGAACCCGTACATAGATTTTTAACAAACACAGTCTAAAATCTATTGAGAAAAAAGAAATAAAGAAATTAATAACATCTGTACATTGATCTTAGCTTCTTCTTGCTAAGCTAACTTTAAACAATTTAAATCATTCCTGATCTTAAGCATAGGCTAACTGGAATTTCTTGGTCCCGTATTTATTTTGTATATAGTCAATCCATTTTTTCCAGTCTCGTTTATATCTCTCATTTGAGTGATCTTTAAGATATGCCAATATTTTAGCCATCTCGGCTAAATTTGTAACTTTCAATGTCCATTCTTGAGTTGTAGGCAGGTTAGGGTTCTGACCCCCCTTCTTCGCTCGTTCACAGATGACAGTCAGACACACTTAAAAGGAAATAACTTTATCAGTCTTGGCTCACGCTGGCTGCGAGCCCCAAAATAAACATAAATAATGTCTCTGGCAAAAAGGTTACACAGCAGAATGCAAAAAAAAGAGCTATTACAGTGTACTTGAGAGACCGCCTTCTGCCAATTACCTCCCTGCGACCAATTAGATCTCATAGATTGGGCCTCCTCCGAGTTCCATCTGCCAGCCAGTGCCGGCTGGCAATTACAAGGAGGAGAGCCTTCTCAGTAGTAGCTCCGACCCTTTGGAACGATCTCCCCGTGGAGATTCGTACTCTCATCACCGTCCAGACCTTCCGCATAGCCCTTAAGAACTGGCTAGCCCGTCAGGCCTGGGGACAAAGATAATTGCCCCTCCCGAATGATGAATGAATGTTGCTCATTATTTTATTCTATGTTTGTCTGCGTTATTGTTTGTATATCCCTCCCTTGATTTTATGTAAGCCGCCCTGAGTCCCCTCAGGGAAAAGGGCGGCCTATAAATGTTAATATTTAAATTTAAAAAAACAACAACACCAGGTTTACAGAAAGAAAGCAAATCACTTCTCCAAGTGTCTCTTTGAATCAGGGTTACAGAAAGCAAATCACTTATCCAAGTGCCTCTCACAAACAAACCACGACCGATGAACGACGAACCACGAACGAACGAACGAGTGTACGTTAACTTCTGCAACCAAGGCGTGGCACCATCAGTCCTTTTATCTCCAGAAGACGACACTAACGAGCCCCATTGTTATTCCTGCATCCCGACTCAACTCACAGCAAACCTCCGCTGAGTCACAACAGGAAACTACCAAAGAGCCATCAGTAAACAGGCCAATCAAAAAAATCTCTTAAGACTGCCCCATCCACATAGATAGGCAAAACACTTGACAGCAAACAGAGTTCCTTACTAGCATGGATGATGTTATCTAGTTGGGTATGAAACAGGGGTGGGTTTCAGCCGGTACGCACTGGTACATCCGTACCGGTTGGTGAAATTTAGCGTGCCTTCCCATACCTGATCTTCTGGAGGCCCCGGATCGGAACGCTCCCTCCCCTGGCCTGCCCTCCTCCTGCTTGCTCCCTCCGCCCACCCACCCAATTGCTGCTCGCTCCCCCCCGGCTGTCCGCACCAGGCTTGCCCCACTCACCCACTTCCTTTGCCAGAGCGGAGAACTGGGAGAAGCCCACATGGCACGCGCTCCCTTCTCTTTCACAGCCAACTGGTTTCCAATGGAGGGAGAATCCATGCATTTTCCCTCACTTTGCATGGATTTCCCCCCACCCCAATTGGAAATGAGGCGAATGTCACACACACACACACACACACACACACACACACACACACACACACACCACACATATGTAAGGGGGACTGGATTCGCTGGGAGGCTGGCAAAAAAGAAGCCTCTGTTTCTCTGCTGCCACGGCTTTCAGAGGAAGAAGGCAGGGATGATGGCTGGCACTTGCCCCCTCACCAGTTTCCCAGCCAGCCAACTAAGCAGGGCAGGCAGGGCTGCAGCCTGCGGGCCGCAGTGGCTTCAGTGGCCATCATCCCCAGGGTGAAAAAGATTTGTCTTATATTCTGAAAAATATAGTAGCCCCCTCTGCCGCTCTGCTAAAAAGACGGGAACCAAGGCCAAGAGATAACAGGACGACTAACCATATTCGGTTAACTCCCAGAGCGGTAAGAGGCTGAATTGGGAGCTCTGTGAATTGGCTTGTGGGACACAGAATGCCATGATCATAGGATTTATTGAGCACCAGTTTTAGTTCATAGACTATATCTATGAAAATAATTGGAAGGGGTGTGTGTGTGAGAGAGGGGGGGCGGATACAGAGACAGAAAGAGAAAGTAAGAGAGAAAGAAAGGAACGGAGGGAGGGAGGGAAGGAGAGTGACAAAAAAGAGAGGGACAAAGATAGAAAGAGAAAGAGAGAAAGAAAGAGAAAGAAGGAAAGAGAAAGAAAGAAAGAAAGAAAGAAGGAAAGAGAGAGAGAGAGAGAGAGAGAGAGAGAGAGAGAACTTATGACCACAATTGAACCCAAACTTTTGGTTGCTAGCAAGAGCATTGTTAAATGAGTTTCACCACATTTCCCAAGTTGGCTATGCCCACCCAGTCACATGACCACTGAGCCACTCCCACAAAACAGGCCACACCTACAGAATAGGTTCCAAATTTTTTTTGAAACCCACCACTGGTATGAAAGACCTGCAAGAAAACAACCAAGCTCAGAGAGCACCAAGGACCCTATAGTTCTCCTCCTCTTCCTCTCTGCACATCCCAAACCTCCTAGCATTGATTGTAATAATAATAATAATAATAACAACAACAACAACAACAATAATAATAATAATAATAATAATAATAATAATAATTCACCGAGAAGGAACATGAAAAAATTGCAAAATACCAGGACTTAAAAATTGAAATTCAATGACTATGGCACAAACCAGCAGTGGTAATTCCAGTGGTAATTGGCAGCCTGGGTGCTATTCCAAAAGCACTGGAATTACATTTAAAACAGTTAAAAATTGACAAAATCACCATCAGTCAAATGCAAAAAGCCGCACTGCTTGGATCTGCACGCATATTACGAAAATACATTACAACGTCCTAGGCCCCTGGGTGGGACCCGACTAGTAACCAATGCCAAATCCGGCGAAACAACTGGCCGCTGTGATACCATTGAATAATAATAATAATAATAATAATAATAATAATAATAATAATAATAATAATAATAATAATAATAATAATAATAATCGTCGTCGTCGTCGTCATCATCATCATCATCATCATCATCATCATCATCATCATCTACAAATATTCTTTATAGGCATAGTTTTTATTGCAACAGAGTGCAAATAATTGGGATCCGTGAATATGGATAAGAATTTCAGGTGAACCTTTGATGTTACCACATAGATGAATGCATTAAGAGGAGAGATGCCACCTAGCCTTGGTTAAAAGCACCTCCCATTATTTCTGGAGATGTACAGGATAAGAACTACCCCCGTTTCTTCTCCAGTAGCTTCAGGATCTTGTTTGACAGACCCCCTGCCCCAAATATCTTCTCGGCTGTGACCTACCTGGAACCATCGGTCGCCCCTATTTTTCTCTTCCGGGCTGATGATAAATTTGCATCCAGCTTTTGTGGCAAGCTTCTTTATATGTTCCACAAAATCCTTATTACCCTTGACACTGGATATTCAGAGGAATAGTTGGAGATGTTCAAAGAAAGAAAGAGAGGAGAGATAAGAGCTCGGGTGTTGATGGTGGTTGTTCGGAAAACTTCACACATGTAAGTTGGTCATGAGTCCTTACCTGCAGACGTAAACAGAAATTGGCTCCAAGGTGTTTGGGGTCATAATCCATGGAGCCACTCGGAAGACCAAAGTATCCGTGAAAATGGAAGTTTCTAGGATCTCCTGAAGCAGGAAAAAAACAGAAGACAAGGACCAAGAAAAAAGTTGAATTCCAGAAAGATGCATTGACGCATTTAAAAGTTACAAGATTGATTGATTGATTGATTGATTGATTTAATAAATTTATAGGCCGCCCAATCCCGAAGGACTCTGGGCGGCTTACAGAAAATACATTTTTAAAAAGTGAAGAGTTAAAAAAACAGAGGAAAACAGATTAAAAAACCACATCATGCACCCAGTCTAATCGGGGCTGGACCTCGGTCATGAGGTCAACAGCCCCAGGCCTGCCGGAATAGCCAGGTTTTGATAGCATTTCGGAAGGCCATGAGAATGGGTAGGGTCTGGATCTCTGGGGGGTAGTTCATTCCATAGGGTCGGAGCGGCTGCAGAGAAGGCCCTCCCCCGGGGAGCCGCCAGCTGACATTGTCTGGCTGACAGCACCTGAAGAAGGCCCACCCTGTGCGATCTTATCGGCCATTGGGAGGTATGCGGCCGAAGATGGTCTCGCAGAGTAGAGAGCTAAGATTGAAGAGCCAAGGTGGCGCAGTGGTTAAATGCAGCACTGCAGGCTACTGCTAGATCAGCAGGTCAGCGGTTCAAATCTCACCGGCTCAGGGTTGACTCAGCCTTCCATCCTTCCGAGGTGGGTAAAATGAGGACCCAGATTGTTGGGGGCAATATGCTGACTCTCTGTAAACCGCTTAGAGAGGCCTGAAAGGCCTATGAAGCGGTATATAAGTCCACTGCTATTGCTATTGCTATTGAAGTTTTAAAAAACCTTCTCTTTAGTTAAGAAAAGGAAGAGGGGCAAGAAAGAAGCCCAAGATAATATCACATTGATCCTCTTTACTAAAGGAAATGTAAATTTAAGATTTCTGTTCATCGGACTTTCTACAATGATAAAATGGAATTCCTGTAGGGTTTTGGGGGGTCTGTTTCCTGACCTGCCCTCCCTTGAATAGCTGATAAATGAAGAAGAAGTGAAGAAGGTCCTAGAGAGAGAGGTCCTTTGATGAAGATTGAAAAAGCATTCCAGATGCTTTCTCTGTTTCCCTGTCAAAGGTGCTTCCTTCTCCCTCTCCCCCTTTGATGTTCTCCATACCTTCTTGACGGGCTCCAGGAGTGAAGCGTGGAAAGTGACAAGCCCCGAGAAGTCAACGTCTGGAAATTTCAGCCCTTCCACGTAGAAAACGCTCTCCACTTGACCAGGCTTCCGTTTCACGTGGTAGGAGATCTTTTCGGATCCTAGAACGTGTTTGTAATATTTCTTCTCCTTCCTGTCTGTGAATCAAAACCCAATCTTGTTTTATTCATTTCTTTGTTTCTTGAAGGCAAACATACATACCTTTATCCAGATCTGGCAGTTTTAAGCAATCTGCATGATTAAACCCAAGCACATTAACCCTTTGAGATCCAAAGGAACTTGTGGTTGGCTATCATTGGTGACCAGAGAGTTGGTCAAACTTTTGATCTGCCATAACAAAATTATGGACCTCCTCTTTGGTGCAGGACAAGGAAAATAGGTATTGGTTTGATTCTCTCGAAAATACTCCCTTGTTTTCTCTAGGTGAGGAGCATAACAAGGAAAACTGGACACCATAGTTACTTAAAAGAATCTGGAATAAGCATTCTCCTTTTGGTCTTTGCTTCATTTGCCTTCAGCGTCGGTCCTGAAGCCGAACCGCCTCCTGGCCTTCAACACTTACTTTTAGAGTAGAAGACTCCCACTTTGTCACAATCAGCTTGCGAGATGTGGAGAGTCAGCTGGTAGTTTGCAAAAACTTCATTAGGTCCCTGAGTTGTCAGGATCATATGGGACATATCCTGCAGGTCTAAAAGGAGAACCAATTCAATGTCCCGACCGAGGCTTCCCAAGAACACGAAAGAAACTCCTTGTCCCGACAAAAAACCCTTTTATTAATTTGCTGTGAATTCTGCTCATTCACAGCCAGCAAAGTCTTTCAAGGGAGGATTTATAGTCACAGACCTTATCTAGGTTGGAGAGCTGCCAGGCCGATATCTGCAGAACTGGGCAAGGAGTCTCGGAGAGTCACGAACCAATTAAGAGAACCAATTGTCTCCTGCAAACTCCACTCCCCTTTTGCTCCTCTTTTATTTCCTCTGGGAGGGGCCATTCATCATCCACCTGCGGCCTTCCTCCCAAGTCGACCCCTGTTCTTTAGCTGTTCCCTTCGTCTGGCAACTCTGTGCATGTGCACACTGGGAACAGGCTCCAGCTGTTCTTCTGCCTCACTGATGTCTGTCTCTGAAGGCAGCTGATAATTGTCAGATGGCCCTGCCTCTGACACAAAGCCCTCATCAGAGCCTTCCCCAGACTCCAGGACCGGCCCATGTTCCTCCCCAACCTCCTCACTGTTCGAATCTGCTGGCCGCTGAAGGGCCACAATATTCAATTCCAATTGAGCCAGAAACTCTTCACTTCTGGCCTCACACTTTCATTAACCACAATCTGGCTTTAGTTTGGTTGATGAGCTCAGCTATTCACAATTGTTCATGTGTCCGGTCACGAGAGCACAGCATGACCATTTAGGATAACTTTGGGGTGTTATATGGACCATCAAGCACCCATTCTGTGACCAGCGTAAATGCAAGCGGTCATCAGCTGAGGACTATCTGTACTTCATCACCGTGTCTTTTACAGATTGTGGGTGTTGAAGTCCACACCTCTCCAAGCTTCGGAGGATGAGAAAAACCGTCCCTTAACAATGGCTGCTGCCTCCTACCTTCCTCGGACGTCAGCTTGGTGTCCTTGTTGTCTTCCTTTTTGTCTTTAGGGTTGTCTCGGTCACAGTTCACCAAGAGAATGGCGCCCTTTCCATCCGGCCCCCACGTCCACTGGTCCTGCAGGGATGGGAAGCCATGTCAGGGTGGACATCAGCAAGGTGGGCTCCCTCTTCGGCTCTGCCTCCCCACAGGGAGAATAACCACTTTCCTCTCCAGATGTCCAATTTTGGGTCTCAGGAGCCCTTGTGAAAAGCAGCGTCTGCTTCCCAAGTCAATTTTATTTATTATGTATTTATTATGTATTTCATAATGATTGTAATTACCCGAGTGAATTCATTATAGCACCACCTCAGCCAGGTGTGCCCCAGATGCGTTAGCAAATCCCTTACTCCCTTGCCAGCAGGAGAAACAGCCCACAAAGCCATCAGCTCCCCAACCTCTTGGTTCGCATTAACGTTACAAATATTTTCACCCCCTCCCCGTCCTTCTGCTCCAACTAAAAATCTTATTTTAACCTTTTGCTTCCCTCCTCTGGTCACTGTTCCCGAACGGTTTATATCAGCATCCAAGGACATTTCTGCAAAAGGAAAACAAAGAAACTTTTCATGATTCCCATCCAAAGCCTCTGCTTGCACTCCAGTCTCATTTTTCAGTGAGAAAAGTGTATCTCAGGCCATGTTGGTTAGTTTTCTGCTTTTGCCCTTTTCCCTGCTCAATCCCAGTCTGATCAGGGCAGGGTTCACCCATCCAGATGTGCTGAGTTACAGACCTCCCCCTCCCCCAATTCACCTTTTGGGCGGTGCCAGGCCTCTGCATCCCTGTCAGCTTACCTATGCCGGTAATATGCAGAATCGCTTTGGCGATGGGGACATTGCCGTTACCTTCATAGTACGAAACTCTGATCTGCAATATACCATCAAACAGTGAATTTAAGTCAAAGGATATTGGGGATGGCACCCCTGAACCCCCCCCCCCTCTGTAACACACCTCTGTTTTCAACTTTATAATCTATCAGGGCCCCTGTGCCCAAAGGAACATTGAATTGGGACATTTCTAATTTGCTTTGTGGTGGATAAACAGCAACAGCACTTATACTTATATCCCGCTTCACAATGCTTTTACAGCCCTCTCCAAGCGGTTTACAGAGCCAGCATCTTTCCCCCTACAATCTGGGTCCTCATTTTACCGACCTTGGAAAGGAAGTCAACCTTGAGCCTGGTGAGGATCGAACTGCTGGCAGTGGGCAGTCAGCAGAATTAGCTTCGTTCTAACCACGACTCTAATAAACCTTACCTTTGCTTTGTGGTGGATAAAAGCAATATATACCACTTCACAGTCCTTCCCAGCCCTCTCTAAGGGGTTTACAGAGTCAGCATCTTGCCCCCTACAATCTGGGTCCTCATTTTACCGACCTTGGAAAGGAAGTCAACCTTGAGCCTGGTGAGGATCGAACTGCTGGCAGTGGGCAGTCAGCAGAATTAGCTTCGTTTTAACCACGACTCTAATAAACCTTACCTTTGTTTCGTGATGGATAAACAGCAATATATACCACTTCACAGTGCTTCCCAGCCCTCTCTAAGCGGTTTACAGAGTCAACATCTTGCCCCCTACAATCTGGGTCTTCATTTTACCAACCTCGCAAGGATAGAAGGCTGAGTCAACCTCGAGCCGGTGACAATCAAACTGCTGGGTATTCACATTTTCCCAATATTTAGCATATATAATTCTTGCTGCTGTCAGTATATGTAACACTAAGTATATTGCTGCTTTATCATAACTTTCGTATCTTTCTGATAGTATACCTAAGAGGCATGTTTCTGGTTTAAACTCAATATGTTGCTCAGTTATTGTTTCCAACCAATTATGTTTTCCCCCCAATAATTCCTTGCTTCCCTACACTTCCACCACATGTGGTAGTAGGTTCCTGGAATCTGGTTGCATTTCCAACATTTGGCTGAGGAATTCTTATACATTTTTGCCAATCTAGCAGGTAGCAGATGCCACTTGTAAAACATTTTATATAGGTTTTCTTTATAGGCTGAGTTCGTAATCAGTTTGTAACTTCTATCCCAAATTTTTAATCATTTCTCTAATTCTATGTTGGATCTGAAATTCTTTGGCCAGGCAATCATCGTTTCTTTAACTATTTCTTCCTCCATTTTATAATTCAGTAAACAATTATGTATTTTTTAAATCACATTTTCATCCGTCCCCATTAAAATTTTATCCAATGCTGTTTGTTCTTTATTTACAGCTCCACATTTTAACAACCCCTGACTCCGCAGTTTTTGTCTGGATTTAAGTTCACCCTTTTCATCTAAGATATCTTTGTAACATACATTTTTCCCCAATTTATAAGGTTTGGATATATTATTACCTTCACTGAAGAGAATCAGGCTGGTATTTCCCTATAATATTGTGATTTGATTATTTTCCCCAAATGTTAAGTAACATGCTCGTCATATAACGACTCTGGAAATTTTTGTCTGCGGTATTTTTGCCATACCAAAGAAAAGCATGCCAGCTTAATTGCAAGTCATACTCTTATAGTAATGCAATAATAATAATAATACAATAGCAGAGTTGGAAGGGACCTTGGAGGTCTTCTAGTCCAACCCCCTGCCTAGGCAGGAAACCCTACACCGTTTCAGACAAATGGCTATCCAGCATCTTCTTAAAGACTTCCAATGTTGGGGCATTCACAACTTCTGGAGGCAACTTCTGTTCCACTGATTAATTGTTCTGTCAGGAAATTTCTCCTCAGTTCTAAGTTGCTTCTCTCCTTGATTAGTTTCCACCCATTGCTTCTTGTTCTACCCTCAGGTGCCTTGGAGAATAGCTTGACTCCCTCTTCTTTGTGGCAACCCCTGAGATATTAGAAGACTGCTATAATGTCTCTCTTAGTCCTTCTTTTCATTAAACTACACATACCCAGTTCCTGCAACCGTTCTTCATATGTTTTAGTCTCCAGTCCCCTTATCATCTTTGTTGCTCTTCTCTGCACTGTTTCTAGAGTCTCCGCATTTTTTTGAACCAGAGTGACCAAAACTGGATGCCATATTCCAAGTGTGGCCTTACCATGGCAATATAAAGTGGTATCAACACTTCACGTGATCTTGATTCTATCCCTCTGTTGATGCAGCCTAGAACTGTGTTGGCTTTATTGGCAGCTGCTGCACACGGCTGGCTCATATTTAAATGGTTCTCCACTAGGACTCCAAGTTCCCTCTCACAGTTACTACTATTGAGCAAGATACCATCTATACTGTACCTGTGCATTTCGTTTTTCTTGCCTAAATGTTGAACCTTACTCCTTTCACCGTTAAATTTCATTTTATTAGATAGTGCCCCAGTGTTCAAGTTTGTCAAGATCCTTCTGTATCTTAAGCCCGTCAGACTAATAATAGTCTTCGGTGTTTCAAATTTACCCAATCTTTTAGCCAGGTGAGAGCTGAGGCCTGATAATATAATTCCCAATCTGGGAGCCAAAAAAACCCCGTTGTTTCTAGAGTCCTGTAACAATTTCAATTTTATTGTCGATTTTTTTTTTAACCTTGCAAAATGTACTTCAAAGTCATTTTATTTAGTTGGTCAAAGAATTTCTTTTTCTAATTTTACTGGAATGGTTAGGGATAGGAAAAGTAATTTTGGTAAAACGTTCATTTCAGTGGTGGGATTTGTACTACCAGTGTGCTTGTGTGCGCCCTCGCACGCATGCGCAGAAGCGTCCGGGAGGGTGGGCAGAGCCAGCATTTGTTGCTGGTTTGGCATGCAAAAAATGTAGGCGTGCATTTGCACCTAAAAACATCGGCGCATGTGCACAACATCAGAATAGGAGAAAAAATTGCGCAGAACCGAAATTCAAGATGGCTATGCCAAAGATAGAATTGGTTTGGGGGTGTGGCAGGCCGAGTTACGACCTACTCGGCCAAACCGGTCCGAACTGGTAGGAACCCACCTCTGTTTCAGCCACCGTCACTACCAATTCGCCCGATCCAGGCCGAACCGGGAGCAACCCACCTCTGGTTCATTTTTACAAGTGCTGCGCGCAAGTCATTCCGCTGGTTTATTTATGATGATTTCCTTCAGGAAATCCCATCTCTAGGTCTGAAGAACAAATCTCAGGACCTGTAGGAAGCAATTTTTGGCCTACGTTCCTCTCCTCACCTTTTCGTCATTGATTTGGTTGCTTGGTGCATCCATGGTGGCCCTGAACTTCACGCTCTTGTCCAGCGGCCATTTTGAATCATGGCAGCAGATCTTCAATTTTGTCATCTGATTTTCGATTGTGTAGATGTTCAGGCCATGGGAGGCCCAGATCTCGAAGGAGGTCGCAGTCTTCGGGGCTGCCCTAAAAGGAAAGATGTCGTTTGTTGCAAAATTGTTTCCCATTTAAGTCATAAAAGAGATTTCAAGATATGCCGTTTCCTGCCTCCCTCCCTTTAATGCCAATAGTTCTGTTTGGTTCATTGCCAAACCTCCGCATAAACATGGGTGAGATCCAATGGTGGGTTTCCAAATTTTTTAGAACCTCTTCTGTAGGCGTGGCCTGATTTGTGGGAGTGCCTTGCTGGCCATGTGACTGGGTGGGAGTGGCCAACTTGTAAAATGTGGTGAAACGCACTTAACAGCGCTCTTGTTTAGCAACCAAAATGTTGGCTCAGAAAGTCTGGCATTTGAAGCACGCAAGTCTTAAAGCTGTTGTTACAAGACCCTTGCACCCCTAACCCTTTAGGAAAAAAAACCTCAGGGGTGTTCAAACTTGACAGCTTTAAGACTTGTGGACTTCAAGTCCCAGAAGTCCTCCTCCAGTCATGTTGGCTCAGGAACTCTGGCATTGAAGCACGCAAGACTTAAAGCTATCAAGTTACAAGGACCCTTGTACCCCTAACCCTTTAGAAAAAAAACCCAGGGGTGTTCAAACTTGACAGCTTTAAGACTTTAAGGTTTAGAGGCCGGCAGGGAATTGGTGAGCCAGCCAATCAGTGAGGGGCGGGTGGGGCAAGCGTGGTTCGGACGGGCGGGGGGAGGGAGCTGGAACCGGTTCTAAACGGCACGGTAGATTTGTGGAACTAGAAGAGGTTAGAACTGGCAGGAACCCACCACTGGTGAGATCTGACAATGTCCAATCTCACCAACAATCCCGTTTAGCAATTATTTTAAACTGGGAATACTTCCTGATCTTTTGTCTTTTTTTGAGATACCTCGCTCACTTCTAAAGATGCTTTCGGGCTGTTTAGCGAAGCCTTTCCCCCCCCAGTTGTGAAATAAGCAGACACATATGCCCCCATTTTTTCCCCTCTGCTAAATTTCAGCTGCCTGCTGCGAAACAGAGAGCATCTTTTAAGTTCTTCTTTTCTTCTATAAGTCGAAAAAAGTTGTGTAAGGGAAATGTCTAGATCAGTGATGGCGAAACTTTTTCTCATGGCGTGCCACAATTGTGTGGCATGGGCTATCGCGCAGGCACGCGTGCCCACAACGATGCCCACCTGTGCAAGTGCATGTGACATGCACATATGACCCTTCCCCACGTTCCAGAAGCTTTTCTGAAGCCTAGGAAGGACGAAAATGGCCTCCCCCGCAGGCCCTCCGGAAGCTGGAAACGCATCATTTCCCAACTTCCGGTTGGTCTGTTGGGGCCATTTTTCACCCTCTCCAACCTCCAGAGGCTCTCCTGAAGCCTGGGAAAGTTGAAATCCAAAGGGGCCAACCAGAAGTTCCCTCCCCCAGCCCTCCAGAAGGCCATATGCGCCCGGTGCGCATATGCCAGAGCTGATGACTAGCGTGCCAGCAAATTTGGCTCTGCATGCCGCTTGTGGCACATGCGCCATAGGTTTGCCAGAGCCGAGGTGGCGCAGTGGGTAGAGTGCAGTACTGCAGGTCACTTCAGCTGACTGCTAGTTCAGCAGTTCAGCGGTTCAAATCTCACCGGCTCAGGGTTGACTCAGCCTTCCATCCTTCCGAGGTGGGTAAAATGGGGACCCAGATTGTGGGGGCGATATACTGACTTGGTAAACCGCTTAGAGAGGGCTGAAAGCCCTATGAAGCGGTATATAAGTCTAACTGCTATTGCTATTGCTATCACGGGTCTGGATGCTTACCCATGGACGTCCAGGCAGAGTTCGGTGCCCAGGATGTAGACGGTGCTGGTAACCTTCTCCGTTGAAAGTTGGGCGCATCTCAACTCAGCCATGCTGGTTTTTTTCCTTCTTCTGTCTTCCAGGGGTGGGTGAGTTTGCTGACTCTGGAATAAACATCCCTGAGCTGCAGGGAGAGATTTAAAAGGGGAAAGGATGGGGTGGGTACCTGCTCACCTTCTCTCCATCCTGCCATCTGATAGGCTGGTGCACACTCTAACCCCGCCTTCTGGACTCAGGTGGCAGCCCATGTTCTCACCCAAAGAGTGTAATCAGCTTCCATCCCAGGGAGGAGGAAGAGGAGGAAGAGGAAGTAGCCAGAAGGCGTGGAGACTTCCTAGAAAGTAACCCAACTCTTGTCTGAAACAGGTTTATGTATTAATTTATTTAGATTTGATTTCTATTCCTCTGATGTTCTATGCTCCAAAGTTCACTGTAACAGCCTTGCTTAAAAAAAAAAAAAGCATTAATGTTGCAGAAAATGACAGGCTTTAGACTTCTCAGGATACAGGAAAGGTTTATTTGACAGCCAGGTTCAGAGTTAGCGAAATAGCTAACATTGCAAATTCTGAACAACCTTCATCATCAAAGGACGCGTTCTTATACCTTCTCAAAGGCAGCGTAACACGGGAAAACTTAACTCATTTCTTATTGGTTATTTTTGGGGAAAAGCCTTATAAGTAGATGAGGGTCTTACTTCTCCTTTGGTTACAGGTATGGACTACGTGTCATTAACGAACTTTATCTGAATCTTGTGGTTTGGACTTTTGACATAGGGACCTTGGCTAGAACATCTTGTGGTTAGAGGCTGATGACATTTCCTTTAAGCAGGCTTCCAACTGTCCCTTTTATGCCACGTCTTCATTCTTATATTTTTAATCCATATTTTATTCTACTTTATTAAGAGTTATACATTTAATTTTGCGCAGTTCCCCCTCCCCCCCCGGAAACATTGTATTGGAGCTTATAAAACTTATGCTAGGCCAATTTTAGAGTATCGTTCAACTGTTTGGAATCCCCACCATATATCTGACATCAGTACAATCGAGAGGGTGCAGAAGTACTTCACAAGAAAAGTCTTCTGCACACAATAGAATTCCTTGTGCTATTAAGCTCGAAATTCTCAGTTTGGATAACTTAGAACTGGTTGTCTTCCCGTCAGACCTAGGTATTGCATTCAAAATTATATGTAGTAATGTTTTACCTGTAAATGACTTTTTTCAGGGTGGGGGGTTTAATCACAAGAATACACGTGCGAACAACCGCTTTAAACTCAAGGTCGATCATCCTAAATGTAACTAATTTAGTGAAAGAAAAAAAATATCTGTTTACAGTACATCCTCCACTCCCACCGATCCTTCCAAAAAGGAATACAAACACCGATATAGGCTACAATTTGATAAAGGACAATTTACAGATTAAAAAAAAGAATTATTTTTTTAAATAATATAAAATATAATATAAACTTTTTAAACTTATTAAATGCCAAGAAGACAGACATCATGGGGGGGAGGGGGGGAAGCACACAGTATTCGGTTCTGCAATTTTTGTGGGCGTGACTGGGCTTTTATCTGAGGCACCAAATGCTCCCTTCCTTGGACAATTATACAATCACGGGACTGTATACCCTACAATGAATAGTGAGGTACAGTTAGTCCTTGACTTACCACAGTTCAT
Source organism: Thamnophis sirtalis (assembly GCF_051295495.1). Taxonomy (NCBI): domain Eukaryota; kingdom Metazoa; phylum Chordata; class Lepidosauria; order Squamata; family Natricidae; genus Thamnophis; species Thamnophis sirtalis. The sequence continues at coordinate 38,502,202 of NW_028261395.1, forward strand.
TTAATGACTGTTGAAAGTTACACTTATGAGCCAAGGTGGCGCAGTGGTTAAATGCGGCACTGCAGGCTACTTCAGCTGACTGCAGTTCTGCAGTTTGGCTGTTCAAATCTCACCGGCTCAGGGTTGACTCAGCTTTCCATCCTTCCGAGGTGGGTAAAATGAGGACCCGGATTGTTGTTGGGGGCAATATGCTGACTCTGTAAACCGCTTAGAGAGGGCTGAAAGGCCTATGAAGCGGTATATAAGTCTAACTGCTATTGTTATTGCTATGATCCTTGCCGTGTTTTGTTAGCGTTTTGGCCAAGTAATCAACATGCAGATGGTTAGCAACTGGGCTCATGTTTATGACGGTCGCTCACATGATCCCCTTTTGCGACCTGACCAGCAAAACTCAATAGGGAAGCCAGCTTCACTGAACAACTGTGTGACTGACTTAACAACTGCAGTGATTCACTTAACAACTCTGGCAAGAAAAGCCGTAAAAATAGAGCAAATGTCTCACTTGGCTGCAGAAACTCTGGGCTCAATTGTGGCCGTAAGTTGAGGTTTGTGTTACCTGTAACACACACACACACACAAGCACACAAACACACATACACACACATACACACAGATTTTTTTTTACAATTACACTAAAGCTAGAAGATGTTGAATGTAGACCCAGGGTCCCAACAGCCTTAATGAGTGATGGTTAAATTTGCCAGCTTCTGTTAAGCCAATTAGCACCTTGTGTGAGATAAAGCAAAATTGATTTCCCATTATCTTCAGTGGTGGCCATTTTAAGAGGCTGCCTTTGCTTTGAAGTTTTTGATCTCCCTTTCAGAACATCTTTGGGGATGACAGACAATGTCCATGGCTTTTGGGGGTGCTTTTCTCTGATTGGTTGTCTTCTGGAGATTTATATTTATATTTTATATATAAAGTTTTTTTTTTCATTTTCATAACATATAACTACATCAGGGACATGCAGTCAGGGGAGGCAGAGTCTCACCACTGTCATCATGAAAAGAAAAAAAGGGGGGAGGGAGAGAGGGAGGAAGGAGGGGAAGGGAGAAGAAAAAGAAAAAGAAAGAAGGAAACTTATTTAGCAAAGGAGAAAAACAAATGCTATCGCTTTAAATCGGAACTGAGCATGCCTGGGTGTGGAATTCTGGGAGTTGAAGTCCACAAGTCTAAAAAAATTGCTGCCTCACCAGCCATAAACCTCACCTCACGTCACTGAACCACATGTATACTATTATATAGCCAACATCATATTGTATTATTAAATGTTTACATCAATTCATCTTACCATCCACTCTCAAAAACAATTATTGGCTCTTCTGCTCGCCATACACCATATTTGTACCTTATCCATCACTTCCTTCTCCCTCTCTCCTCCCCCTCCCTACCTCCTTTCTTCCCTCTGTCACCCTTCTCTTCTCTACTTCCTCTTCCTCTCTCCCCTTTCCACCCCTCCTTTCTCGCATCGTCTTTATATATAAAACTTTTTATATAAAAGATTTATATTTATTTATTCTTCCAGAAGCAAATAAGCACGCCCGGTTGAGGTTGTATCAATGGGACAGGTTTATAGGGCACGTCAATTTTTTCAGCTTTCAAATATTATGGGTGCTCAAAAGTTATGGTATGTCTTTGGGATTGTAAAGATATTTCAGTTCTTGTAAGAATTGGGATGGGTCACTATGACCCAGCCAGGAATAGCCCAGATGGGAACTTGGAAGTCTCCTTTGATACGAATATGTTTTCGGGTAGTCAGTAATTTATCTTGTTATTGTCTAAAATGTGAGGACACCCCCAGCTGTTCTTGCTTGGTATAATTACAGACTGTACAGTTATAGAGACTAATTTGATTCTTAACTTAACAACGGCAGCAAGTTTGTTGGTGGCGCAGTACTGGAAGAAGGAAGAATTGCCTACTATTCAAGAATGGACGTTAAAAGTAGTAAACTTAGCAGAGATGGCCAAAATCTCAGCATATTTGAAGGACTATTCCGATGAGAAATACAAGTTGGAATGGAGAAGATGGATTGACTATTTCGAAACAAATATCGGACTAAAAAATTTCAGTTAGCCTATGAATGAATGAACAAGGAATGTTACAATTTATCTAAAGTTAGCTTAATAAATAGCAATAGCAATAGCAGTTAGACTTATATACCGCTTCATAGGGCTTTCAGCCCTCTCTAAGCGGTTTACAGAGTCAGCATATTGCCCCCACAGTCTGGGTCCTCATTTCACCCACCTCAGAAGGATGGAAGGCTGAGTCAACCTTGAGCCGGTGAGATTTGAACCGCCGAACTGCAGATAGCAGTCAGCTGAAGTGGCCTGCAGTACTGCACTCTAACCACTGCGCCACCTCGGCTCTAAAAGGGGAGTTAAAGTACAAGAGGAGCTAGGATGCTATAGTTAGTTAGCTTATATTAGTGTATGATTGTTAAATGTTTATATCCTGTATTTTGCTCTGGGAGGTTGGGGGGAGGGAGGGTTGGAGGGGGGGTAGGGTTGGGTTGGAGGGGGGGAAGGGGAAATATTTATAAAATTTATTAAAACTCTTCATTAAAATAAAATGTGAGGACAGAGGAAATGAGGAATTCTTGATAAAGTTTAAAATATCATTTCTTCTTGACACGCAGGTAACAAGAAACTTTCCCAGAAAAGAACACTGGAAATTTGTTTTTGGACTATAGCTTAATTACTGCCAACTATTGTTATTTTTTATGCCAAATACATGTATGTAATTGTATTATGATGCACTTTGATGATACCCATGAGACTTCAACTTGTGCATTTAAGTCTCACCTGTTGTATTCTCTCTGAGAATCCTTTCATGCACATGAGAGTTATCAATAAGACTTCTTCTTATTGATTAATATAGCTTTCTGTTGCTTATAATATCCTTCTTTGGTTTTTTTAGTATATAGAAATATATTGGTGACAGTTATTTTAATATAATTTAGATGTGCTTGGTCAATAACTACATAAGTACCACAACTTTTTAACATTTTGTTTGCTCATTTCACAGGTTCAGCTGTCTTTCTCTTTTTGTTAAACATTCATTTTGCCTGAGAGTGTTAATACTGCTGGCCTCATTTCCTGTGTGATAACTGATCTGTAATGGCTTCTAAAAATAGAACAAGACTGGGAATCTGTAGGTTTGTCAATTTTCTGTACAGTTCAGTCTTAGGAGTAAATAGCCCTGCTCATAAACCCCACAACCAATCATCTGTTTCTCCCCATATGGCCTTGGGTTTCTCACACCCAGGAGATGCCAGGATCTGCAGTGGAGATGTGGAGATAAGAGGCCCCCCTGAGTCTTCAAGACCAGTAGACTTTGATAGACCATCTTTCATGGAGTTGTCCACTCCCTTGTCAAAGGGACACAGCCATCACAACATGTCACGATCATGAATTTCACAGATTTATTGTTTCGGGGAAAAATGCTTATTTTGCTTGTCCAATAAGCTTGGTGGGATGACCTTAATTTTGACGTTTGGCAAGGGAGAAAAAAAACCTTCTCCAGATCTTCTTTATCAAAGCCAAGTATGATTGAATACTGGCCATGCCTGCTTTTGTTTTTACTTGCTTTGTCCCTTGTGGTGTGTTCCTTGTTGGTGGCATCCCATGGACCAATGGGTCACGCTAACCTGATTGAGGTGTGTTTTGTTAATTAAACAATCTCTTTTCCTGTTCATTCATTGAACTGTGTCATTTTGGGTATGAGCCACACCTTAGGAGCAAAAGGGCCTTGCAAAGCTTCATTCATCTTACAAAACATGATGTGGGGGCCTTGAATGTCTGCCCTCTGCCCAAGCTAGATTGCAAGGGGTTAAATCAAGGCATCTCTGCTTAAGCACAGAGGGCTGCAGGTTCTACTTTTCATGGGGAGGGGAAATTGATTGCCTCTTGAAAAAAGCACCTTTGGGACAACCATGACCTGGATGACTGAGAATCTCCATAGACCAGAGGTGGGATTCAGCAGGTTCTGACCAGTTCTGGAGAACCAGTAGCAGAAATTGTGAGTAATGGAGCAATGCTCAACCAAACCTGGACTCAAAACACAGCCTAGGGAGTTGCCCCTGCATGGGAGTGTGACAACCAATCAGAATACAAGATCAAGATCAAAGCCCAGAGAGAACATAAAACCAGGGATTTTCAGCATCTCAGTCTCTCTTTTTTTTTCTTCACCCAACATCTGGAAGCATGTGGTCCCCCTTTTCCGTTCAGGAGCTCAAGCCCTGTGATCCTGTCCACCATTAAAACCATCTTTCCAAGCAGCCTCCAGGTTCCCAGTGTCTTTTTCCCCACTTGGAGCTGGACCCAGAAGGACATTTCTTCCAAAGAAGGATTTCACGTTAGGTAACCAAGTTGTAACGCCAAGCACCCGTGGCCCTCACTTAGAAGGAAAAACACGGTTAATCAATGCTTCCTCTTGTCTTGGTGCTGATGAAAGTCCCTGAGACGCATCAGGTGGAGAAGAGATCAGCTTGCACAACTGAGCCGGAGACAAATTCATAGTGCACGTTTTTATTTTTGACAATTTTGCATTCCTGGCTGAGATAATGATCCCAACGATCTCAATCCGAAGGATTGAGGATTCCCATCGTTCTCCCCCACCTTTTGTTTTTTGCCAGATTCGCACCTGATTTTTGCAGCTGGTCCTTCATCGCTCTACTCTTAGCCTCTACATCTACCTATGCCTAGTGATGGACGGGAAGCATCCCATAATTCCCACATGCAAATTCTGCCAAGTAATCAGGGCTGGATTTGCATCTGTTTAGAACCCAGGAGTGAGAGATGTGAAACCACAAACGCTTGCAAGATTTACAAATGACTCTTTCCTCCTTAAAAAAAAAAAAGCTTTGGGAAATCAATTTAGGTCAACCATCATACAAGGAGTAAATATTTCTTGCCCCTTCCAAAGATGAGAGACAGCAGCTCCTCCTTGTTTTATCTGGAAATTCTTGGTGATTGCTTTGGAGAAATTGTCCCTGAAAACATAAATTTATTTGGGTTTTCCAGGTAATTTCTTTTTCTCTTGCTGCTTTCTCCAGAAACAGAGTATTTCCAGAAAGCCAGACAATTTTATATGCTGTCTTGAATTCCTTGCACGGTTAGTTGTTAGTACCTGTTGTGGTCCATCAGCGGCCTGTAAAGCTGGCAGCAGAGTCGTACAATGAGGAGGTTGGGGAGGAACATGGGCCAGTCCTGGAGTCTGGGAAAGGCTCGGATGAGGGCTCTGTGTCAGAGAGGGGGCCATGGCCAACTGGGAGTTAATTGCTGCCTCCAGAGCCTCCAGAGTCATCAGCGAGGCAGAGGAACAGGGGGAGCCTGTTCCCAGTGTGTGCATGCACAGAGCTGCCTGAAGACAAGAACAGTTAAGACAAAAAGGATAACTCGGGAGTAAGACTTGGAGATGATTGGCCCCTCCCATAAGACATAAAGGAGAAGCAAAGGCACAGGAGCCTTTGCAGGAAGCAACTTTATTCATGCTGGTTGGTTTAAATTCTGAATCTCCGTTTGGACTCTTTGCTTCGTGTAGCCTTCGAGCTAATTGCCAATTAGGTCTTTGGCAGCGTTTCAAGGAAGATAAAGGTGGGTGCTTATCAGCCTTATCCCGAAAGACTTTGGCAGACTACTGTTGGACTATTTACAAACTATTTGTGACTCATTACGGGTATTTTTGGGACTAAGTGTGTACTTTTTACAGGAGGTTTAGGTCAGAACACTGCCTTGTGTTTTCAGAGACCTAAAATTGAAACAGATTTTGAGAAGGTGTTGAGTAATTATCTCTGGGAAAAGTTCTCCTTCTCCTTCCTACCATTTTCCATGCTGCTGCATTTCTCCAACCTCAGAGACAAAGGGGTAGAAAGTGAAGTCTGAGATAATTCATGGGTAGTTTTTTTTTCATAGAAGAATATTCCACCAATGAAAGGAGAAAGGTTCCCGCCGGACATTGGTGCCACAATGGATTTCTCCCGACAAAACGTGGTAGGAGAAAAAGTCATCAATGAACATGCAGGAGAGGCCCAGCGGCTCCAGGAGGGAGCGGACCTTCGCTTCCAAGCAACACTGGCCGTGGATGATGGGTCCATATGGCTTGGGAATGCCCAGGTGTTTCCCTAAGACGAGCATATTTACCTGCAGAGAAAAGGACAAAGAATTGAGTTGACTTCTCATCCATCTCTTTCTCCCAAGCGGAATAACAGAGTTGGAAGGGACCTTGGAGGTCTTCTAATCCAACCCCCTGCTCAGGCAGGAAACCCTACACCATTTCAGACAAAGGTTATCCAACATCTTCTTAAAAACCTCCAGTGGTGGAAGACTCAGAACTTCTGAAGGCAAACTCTTCCACTCATTAATTATTCTCACTCGTTAGTTCTAAGTTCCTTCTCTCCTTGATTAGTTCCCACCCGTTGCTTCTTAAACTGCACTCAGGTGTTTTGGAGAATAAGTTGACCCCCCCCTCTTCTTTGTTGCAGAGAGTGAATGGGGATTTTGCAGTATATCTTCCCCTGGAGTAGGGAGGGAATGGGGATTTTGCAGTAACCTTCCCCTGGAGTAGGGAGGAAATGGAGATTTTGCAGTATCCTTCCTCTGGAGTGGGGAGGGAATAGAGATTTTGCAGTATCCTTCCCCTGGAGTGGGGAGGGAATGGGGATTTTGCAGCATCCCTCACCTGACACACCTACCAAGCCACACCACGCCCCTCAAGCCACGTCCACAGGATCGGTAGTAAAAAAAATTGAATCCCACCACTGATATTAACACCTCACATGATCTTGATACTATCTCTCTGTTAATGCAGCCTAGGATTTTATTGGCTTTTTTGTCAGCAGCAGCACACAGCTGGCTTATAGTTAAGTGATTGTTACAAACACCCCTTCATTCAATTTTGGAAGGACCCCGTTTTTGCCCAGAATTGTATAAAATGATTCCCATCCCCATGTCTTTTTTTCTTTAAACCGTTTAAAGTCTAAGCTTCCCTTTTTTGAGTCAACAGGAGTTAGTCATTGTTCACGTCCTTCAGATGAGAAGCTAATGCTTAGAGTTAACAGTGCTGGTTGGCCATTGTCTTCATTGCCCCCCCCCCCATGTAATTAAAAATAAATAAATTTCTCCCTTTTCAATAAAAAGACGTTGAATGCAATCTTTAAAAAATAGGATAAGAAAATTAGGAAATTTCCCGCTTTTGCAGATGAAAAAGTATCTCTGTTTTGCAGATGGAAAGCATGGTAGGTTATCCCAAAGGTGCTTCTTCAAGAGGCAATGTGACTTTATTGTTTTTAGAATAGAATAGAATAGAATAGAATAGAATAACAGAGTTGGAAGGGACCTTGGAGGTCTTCTAGTCCAACCCTCTGCTTAGACAGGAAACCCTACACCACTTCAGACAAATGAATATCCAATCTCTTCTTAAAATGCTTCCAGTGTTGGAGCATTTACAAACTTCTGGAGGCAGGTTGTTCCATTGATTAATTGTTCTAACTGTCAGGAAATTCCTCCTTAGTTCTAGGTTGCTTCTCTCCTTGATTAGTTTCCACCCGTTGCTTCTTGTAAATGCCTTCAGGTGCCTTGGAGAATAGCTTGACTCCTTCTTCTTTGTGGCAGCCCCTGAGATATTGGAACACTGCTATCATGTCTCCTCGAGTCCTTCTTTTCATTAAACTAGACCTACCCAGTTCCTGCAACCGTTCTTCATATGTTTTAGCCTCCAGTCCCCTAATCCTCTTTGTTGCTCTTCTCTGCACTCTTTCCAGAGTCTCCACATCTTTTTTACATCGTGACGACCAAAACTGAATGCAGTATTCCAAGTGTGGCCTTACCAAGGTATTATAAAGTGGTATCAACACTTCACGTGATCTTGATTCTGTCCCTCTGTTGATGCAGCCTAGAACTGGGTTGGCTTTTTTGGCAGCTGCTGCACACAGCTGGCTCATATTTAAATGGTTGTCCAAGATCTCTCTTCTTTGAAGACCTTCTGCTTCTCATCCAAGAAGTTTCAAAGAAAGGCCAGTTGCCTCTTGAAAAAGCACCTTTGGATCAATTAGGACCTCGATCTCCATAGATGTGGTAGATTATAAAATCTCCATTGATCTCTCCAAGGAACTTTGGAATTGAGACTTGGGGTGCTGGTTGAGCCCTGTAGGATTCTCAGGAGGGATGTTTGCTTTGGGAAGACCAGTGGGATGGAGGGTCTCTCACCATGTCTGGGAACAAGGCGGTGGCGGTGGAGCCTTCGAGCGTGAAGAGCTGGGGGATATCAATGATGTCTCGTTCGGTCAGTCCGAGTTCCCGTTTTAAAATACTCCTGTTCCAGTCAATGCAACTCTGGGAAGAGGAAGAGAAGGACAAAGGTGGGTGAGGGGTTCCCATCAGGTTAAAGCAGGTGTCTCCAAATTTGGGAACTTTTAAGAATTGTGGACTTCCACTCCCAGAATTATTCCCCAGCCAGCAGAGGAATTCTGGGAGTTGAAGTCCGCAAATCTTAAAAGTTGCCAAGTTTGGAGAGTCCCGGGTTAATGGTTTAATTTCATATTATCTGTCCTTAAGGCATTTTTATACCTCTGGCTCAGGGGTGGGTTCTTGCCAGTTCTAACCTCTTCTATAGAGGAGGTTCCACAAATCTACCATGCCGTTTAGAACCGGTTCCAGCTTCCTCCCCCTGCCCATCCGCACCATGCTTACCCCACCTGCCGCTCACTGGCTCACCAATCACCCCGCCTGCCTCTAAGAGTCCTATCTAAACCTTAAAGTCTTAAAGCTGTCAAGTTCGAACACCCCTGGGGTTTTTTCCTAAAGGCTTAGGGGCGCAAGGGTCTTGTAACTTGACGGTTTTAAGACTTGCGTGCTTCAAATGCCAGAGTTCCTGAGCCAACATGATTGGAGGAGGAATTCTGGGAGTTGAAGTCCACAACTCTTAAAGCTGTCAAGTTTGAACACCCCTGGGGGTTTTTTCCTAAAGGGTTAGGGGCGCAAGGGTCTTGTAACTTGACGGTTTTAAGACTTGCGTGCTTCAAATGCCAGAGTTCCTGAGCCAACATGACTGGAGGAGGAATTCTGGGAGTTGAAGTCCACAAGTCTTAAAGCTGTCAAGTTTGAACACCCCTGTGGTTTTTTTTTTCTAAAGGGCTAGGGGTGCAATGGCCTTGTAACTTGACCGCTTTAAGACTTGTGTGCCTCAAATACCAGAGTTTCTGTGCCAACATTTTGGTTGCTAAGCAAGAGCGTTGTTAAGTGAGTTTCACCACATTTTACAAGTTGGCCATGCCCATCCAGTCACATGACTGCCAAGCCACTCCCACCCAGTCACATGGCCGGCAAGCTCCAACCCTTTGGAATGAACTACCCCCAGAGATCCGGATCAGCTTCCGAAAAGCTGTTAAAACCTGGCTATTCCGGCAGGCCTGGGGCTGTTGACCTCATCTCTGAGGTCCAGCCCCAATCAGATTGGGTGCATGGGTGATGTTTTTTTTTAAATTGTTCTCTTTTTTATTATTATTAATTATTCTTCTTGCTTTGTAAGCCACCCGGGAACCCTCCGGGATTGGGCGGCCTATAAATCTACTAAATAAATAAATAGATAGATAGATAGATAGATAGATAGATAGATAGATAGATAGATAGATAGATAGATAGATAAGCAAGCCACTCCCACCCAGTCACATGGCTGGCAAGCCACTCCCACAAAGCAGGCCACACCTACAGAAGAGATTCTAAAAAAATTTGAAACCTACTGCTGCTCTGGCTTGATGTCTCTCTCATCAGTGTCCCAAGTTTAGTGTCCAAGTAATGATCTATAACAGGTAGTCCTTAACTTATGACCACAATTGAACCCAAAATATCTGTGAGTAACGGAGACGGTTGCTAAGCGAATTGTGTCCCATTATACAACCTTTTTTTTTTGCTGCAGTTGTTAAGTTAGTAACCAAGTTGTTACGTGAATCTGGCTTCCCCCATTGACTTTGTTCATCAGAAGGTCGCAAAAGGGGGGTCACATAACCTCGGGACACTGACCGTCATAAAGAGGAGTCAGTTGCCAAGAATTTGAATTTTGGTCGCCTGACCATGGAGATGCTGTATAAGTGCGGAAAACGGTCCTAAGTCACTTTTTTAAAGTGCCGTTGTAACTTCAAATGGTCACTAAGTGAACCCATGTAAGTCAAGGACTTGCATTATGATAGCTTGATAGCTTGACTTCCTCCTGAGAGTGTGGGAATCTCAATTCCTGTGAAATAGGTTGGGTTGAGAGAGAATCGAAGCTTAGAATCACCCCAGGGGGGTGGATTTGAACCTGGATCTTTGCCACTACACCACAGAGATTTAAATCTCTCTCTCCCTCTTTTTTAAATCTAGGATTTCACTGTCACACCAGGCTGTCCAACGGTGTCACTTTTAGAGGTGTGGGGTTTCTCTTCCTGTAATTTTACTTGGTTTGAAACTTAAAACGTATTTGATAAGGTGTAGTTCTAGTTAATAATTTCTCCTTTGAAAGCATATTGGGGCTCAAGAAACCAATGTTTGCCCTCATCCTGCTGAAATGGTTCCACAAGAATACAAAAAGAGGTGTGGGACATATTATAGAAAGGGACACACAGGCTTAAGAAATATGTGTGGTTGTTGGTTTAAGGGGAGGTTTTTATCTTTCTAAAACAAAACAATAGTTCTTTACTAAGTTAAGGACTCCAAGGATGTAGTACAGTGGTGGGTTTCAAAAATTCTTCGAACCTACTCTATGGGTGTGGCCTCCTTTGTGGGAGTGGCTTGCCACCCATGTGACTGGATGGGAGTGGCTTGCCACCCATGTGACCGGAGAGGAAGATGCTGATGACACTTGTCAGAACCACCTTAAATTACCTCACACACAGCACTGGCATGCATAAGAATATGATGTAAACTTGTTTTTTAAAAGGCATCTTTGGTTTGCGTTAAAACAACTTCAACACACGCAATGTTCTGATTGCACCACAAACGCAGTAGTCATCCTTACCTTTCACAGAGGCACTGAGTTTTATAAATATGAGCATGATAGTGTAGAATAATCATATCCAAGGACCAGTGGTGGGTTTCAAAAAATTTTGGAACCTCTTCTGTAGGTGTGGCCTGCTTTCCGGATCCACTGGTGGGACCTCTTCTAACCAGTTCGGTAGATTTGATGAACCGGTTCTACCGAATAGGTGCGAACTGGTAGGAACCCACCTCTGATGTAGTATAAACTATGTGGTATTTCAAAGGATAAAGGTAAATGTTCCCCTTGCACATATGTGCTAGTCTCGTTTCCGACTCTAGGGGGCGGTGCTTATCTCCGTTTCAAAGCCGAAGAGCCAGCGCTGTCCAAAGACGTCTCCGTGGTCATGTGGCCGGCATGACTCAACGCCGAAGGCTCACGGAACACTGTTACTTTCCCACCAAAGGTGGTCCCTATTTTTCTACTTGCATTTTTTACATGCTTTCGAACTGCTAGGTTGGCAGAAGCTGGGACAAGTCATGGGAGCTCACTCTGTTACCTGGTGCTAGGAATTCAAACTGCCAAACTGCCGACCTTTCTGATCGACAAGCTCATTGTCTTACCCACTGAGCCGCCGTGTCCCTTATTTCAAAGGATGATAAACCCCTTTTCCATTGAATGCAGATTTTTCTAAACCAAACCAATTTTCCCCCCCTATTTGTTAGGAAATAAGAACCTGGGATTTGAAAACAGGCAGCTGATAATTCCCCACAACAATTATTTGACAGACGTCATCCTTAGATCCAAAAAAGAGGATCTAACGTTAGTCGAGGAAGGAAATTACTAAGCGGTCTAGACAAAATCTTAGAAGTTGGATGTTGCAAACCAGCTTCCTCGAAAAGTCGTATACAAAGGAGCATCCTAAGATTCTGACTTCATTTTCACACCTCTTAGTAAACGGTTGCTTAATGGTGAGGAATAAATTATGCAATGGAGAACTTCTGCCTTTTACTGGAAATCAGTTTGTTTTAAAATGTGCTGTGAATTTCCTACCTAGTGTACAAAATGCCACATTTTATTACTGTTGTTCTTACTGAGGCTTCCCAAGAGCAGGAATCAATCTCCTTGTCCCGGCAAAAAACCCTTTTATTAATTTGCTGTGAATTCTGCTCATTCACATCCAGCAAAGTCTTTCAAGGGAGGATTTACAATCACAGACCTTATCTAGCTTGGAGAGCTGCCAGGCCGATATCTGCGGAACTAGGCCAGGAGTCTTAGGGAATCAGGAACCAATGAAGAGAATTAATGGTCTCCTGCAAACTCCACTCCCCTTTCGCTCCTCTTTTATTTCCTCTGGGAGGGGCCATTCACTGTCCACCTGTGGCCTTCCTCCTTAATCGACCCCTGTTCTTTAGCTGTTCCCTTCGTCTGGCAATTCTGCGCATGCACACACTGGGAACAGGCTCCAGCTGTTCTTCTGCCTCACTGATGTCTGACTCTAAAGGCAGCTGATAACTGTCAGTCAGCTCTGGTCTCCTCTCTGCCTCCGACACAGAGTCCTCATCAGAGCCTTCCCCAGACTCCAGGACTGGCCCATGTTCCTTCCCAACCTCCTCACTGTCTGAGTCTGCCTCCAGCTGTGCTGGCGGACTGCAACAACTGTTTTACCTGAACGTATTTGCTGTCTTGGCGCAAATTTCTGTCCCTCAGGAGCTCATTGACGGTAATTTTCCCCACCCTCTTCAGGCCTGGAAAAAATTAAGATTTCTCCATAAGGATGAGTGGTCTCCCATGGAAATCAGCCTGGTAGAATAAATGTTAGGGCTCACCTTCAAACAGGGCAGTGTGGCCATAACCTTCTTTTTGTTTCTCTTCAAACAGCTTCAAGCAAGCGAGGGGACTAGCCAGAAGGAGCCGGAAACCCTGCATGGAGAGTCCCCCAGGAGGGTAAAAATCTGAGTTAAATTTTATTCCCACAGTTTAACCGGATGTAGTTAGAACAATGAATCAGTGGAACAGAAGTTGCCTCCAGAAGTTGTGAATGCCCCAACTCTGGAAGTCTTTAAGATGATGTTGGATAGCCATTTGTCTGAAGTGGTGGAGGGTTTCCTGCCTAGGCAGGGGGTTGGACTAGAAGACCTCCAAGGTCCCTTCCAACTCTGCTATTGCATTGCATTGTATTCTATTAAATGCAGGATGGTTTGCTTCCCGCAATGTCAGCACACAAACCATTGGACTAACATGCCGGTTAGTTCGGTTAGAACGCCAGTGCAGCTCGTCCTCCACTTACGACCAGAACGGAGAGTCCTGTTGCTAAGCGAGACAGTTCGTAAGCTTGCTTTGTCCCATTTTATGAATTTTCTTGCCAGAGTTATCCGGCTTTCCCATTGACTTTGCTAGTCGCAAAAGGGGATCGCTTGATCCTGGGAGACCGCAACCGTCATAAGTATGAATCAGTTGCCAGGCATCTGAATTTTGATCATGGGAAGGCTGCAACTGTTACATGAGAATGGTCCTAACTTCAGTGCCGGTATAACTTTGAGTCACTAAACTAATGATGGACCAATTTTATTTTATTTTATTATTTTATAGAGAAGGAAGATATTATGAAAGAAAAGTTCACACAGGGTTTTGCAGATGGCCCAGAGAGCAACAGGTGATACCTTTGCAGCCAAATAAACTCTTCTAATCTATTAGCAATAGCACTTAGACTTATATACCGCTTCTCAGTGCTTTACACACCCCTCTAAGCGGGTTGACAGAGTCAGCCTCTTGCCCCCAACAATCTGGGTCCTCATTTGACTCACCTCGGAAGGATGGAAGGCTCAGTCAACCTTGAGCCGGTCAGGATTGAACTGCCAAACTGTGGCAACAGGCAGTCGGCAGAAGTAGCCTACGACCACAAAGGTCAGGAACAAACCTCTAGCAGTCGGCAGAATTAACCTGCAATACTGCATTCTAACCACTGCGCCACCAAGACTCATACGCAGGTGAATGCAAGCTTAATTGGGGAAGGGAATGATAGAACATAGAATAATCGGCTTGGAAGGGACCTTGGAGGCTGTCTAGTCCAACCCCCTGCTCAATTTCCCCCATCGATCCATACCTTCTTGTCTGGAGCCGGAACGAAGCTCAAGAATTCATCCACATGACCCACCGTCAGCCAGTCTGAATAAAGCTCTACAGGAGCTTGAACTTTTTGAGCGTAAAGAAAATCGCGGACAATTTTTGTCATTTTCCTGTTGCCGGATCTAAGCGTTGGACAAAGAGAGAAGTGTGAACTGCAGAACCCCCAGGAGAATTCTGATTTCCTACATGTGGCTTGCAATAGTTTTTATTAAACAGTTTTCTTCATTTTATTATCACCATTTCAATCTTTACAGTGCTCTGGTATCAGTATATCTCATAAGTACATACAAGTTATTTTCATTATTCTTCCTTTCCTTTTGTGTACATATCTATTCTAGACAATGTACCAGTCACTAGAGGCAGGGGCCTGATACGGCCTGATCAGTACCGTATTTGAGGGGCTGCCACAAAGAGGAGGGGGGGGTCAACTTCTTTTCCAAAGCACCAGAAGGCAAGACAAAATACAATGGACAGAAACTAATCAAGGAGAGAAGCAACCTAGAACTAAGGAGAAACTTCCAACCAGTGAGGAGAATTCACCAGTGGAACAGAAGTCGACTCCAGAAGTTGTGGGGGCTCCTTCACTGGAGGCTTTTAAGAAGAGACTCGGCAGCCTCTTGTCTGACATTGTATAGGGTTTCCTGCTTGAGCAGGGAGTTGGACTAGAAGACCTCCAAGGTCCCTTCCAGTTCTATTCTGATGTGTTAAGGAGAGACGGGAAACAGGGGTCTCGTGACTTCCTTACCCAGGAAAACTGCTGCCTATGAGGATCCTTCCCAAGGAGTAATTTCTTCCCTTGACCGAGACAGGTGGGCTGACGTCCAGGTTACCAAAAGAATCCAGACTGGACACTCTCCCGTTCTTGGGCTCCCGAGTGATGTACCCAAAATCAGGGCCCTTGATGACAATAAAGACAAAGAGAATAGAGCCGTGATGGCTTAACTTTTTCGGACTGAGTGGCCAACGCATGCACCCAAACCCCCGCATGTGTGTGCAGCCCAGTGGTGGGTTCCGGATCCCGTTCCAATGGTACAGTTGGAACAGGCCCAGTGGCATCCACATGGGTGCGCACAGCACTCACATGCGTCTTAGCACCTCCGTGATGCTCCAGCTGCTCAGCGGAGTGCCGCAAATGCGCTGTACACGCCGTGCAGTTGGGCGGATGCCCCGAAGACTTAAAAGACCAATAAGGAGCTCGGATAGGCGAGTGGGCCCTCTAGAGCACCGTACCGGAACGATATCCGGTGCTCCTGGCAGGCTCCGGTACACCCATACTGGGATGTATCACCTGCAACCCACCACTGGTGCAGCTCCACTGCATGCACCCCACATCACACATGCACATATGCCCCCCATGCATGTGCTGCATCCTTCCCCCTGTGCATGCATGTGCTCCCCCCGTATATCGGCATGCATTCCCCTGCATACAAGCCCAGTGCATGCGTGCATGCACCCCCGTATGCACCTTTCCCCTCTGTGCATGCTCATGGGGGGCCCTTGCATCCATGCATGCGCAGCAGAGACCCAAAGACCATCTGGCCAGCAGGAGGCACGTGAACATGCATGGCGGAGCTGAACTGGGGCGATGGCTTGCACGCCCACAGAGAGGGTGCTGCATGCCCCCTCTGGCATGCGCGCCACAGGTTTGCCATCACGGGAATAGAGCATTGTAAAAAGCTTGAAAAGATTATTCTTTTTTTTAAAGAGAGAGGCTCTTTACCCACCACTGTGTCAGTGCCTCACCAGCCATAAACCTCACCGCACATCACTGGTAAAATGCTTCCCATATCATAGAATCATCGGCTTGTTCTTTCTCCTTAATTGCTAGTGTTAGCCTATTCATTCCTGCACATTCTAATATTTTCCTAATCACCTTCTCTTCAGTAGGAATCGCTTCACTTTTCCAATATTGTGAAATACAGTTCTAGCTGCTGTTAATACATTAATGATTAAATATATGTTTTCTTTGTTGTAAGTTTTAGGTAAGATCCCCAACAAAAATATTTCTGGTTTAAACTCAATATGTTGTTTTATTATCTTTTCCCACCTTATCTTTATTTTTGTCCAATACTTATTTGCAACTTTGCCTTATTCTCTTGAGGTTACTCAGAGAAAGGAAAGAGGGCCCTGTGTTCTTCTCTATTGATCTAAGGAGGGGAGAATCCTATCTCTCTTGGCCAAGAAAGGATGGGAGATGTTGTCCTACCAAAATCTTCTTGAAAGGGAATTCCTTCAGGCCCCGATTCCTGGGAGAGTCGAAGACGACGGGGAAGGATTGATGAGGAGCCTCTACATAACCAAACTCCATCTCATCCTGTTGGGAGAAGAATGACAGAATAACAGAGTTGGAAGGGATCCCGGAGGTCTTCTAGTCCCGTAATGGAGTGAGCTCCCTTGACTTGTCCCAGCTTCTGCCAACCTAGTAGTTCGAAAGCCCGTAAAAATGCAAGTGGAAAAATAGGGAGCACCTTTGGTGGGAAGGGAACAGCGTTGTGTGCGCCTCTGGTATTTAATCATGCCGACCACATGACCATGGAGACATCTTCAGGCAGCGCTGGCTCTTCGGCTTTGAAATGGAGATGAGCTCCACCAATTGGGAATGACGAGCACATATGTGCGAGGGGAAACTTTGCCTTTAAGTCTACGTTTGTGTCCCAAACTAGTGTACCTGAATCCAGCGGTCTCCCCGGTTTTCAACTTCTGGACAAATGGTTAATTTGCAGTTGGCTTTCCTTGCTAGAAGTTTTATTGCCTCCAGGAATTTTCCGTTGGAGTTTATACCCTTCTCGATGCTAAAAGAAAAAGAAGATGGCAACAGGAATTACAACTGAGAAAGTGAGATGATCAAGGTGTAAGGTTTCCTAAAAATGCCCTAATTGATTCGTGAGTATCGAGTCAAGTTTCATTACAAAACTACCGTATTTTTCAGAGTATAAGACGCAGCAAGATTTTGAAGAGGAAATTTTTTTAAAAAAAAGGTTTTGCACTCTGCAAATCTCCCCAAAACGGCCCTTTTTTCATGAAAACAGGTCCATTTTTTTTCAACAAAAGGGCATGAAATAGCCTTTAGGAAGCTTATAGAGTGCTGCTAAGGGGGGGGGGGGGGAACAGGCAATTCTTCGCTCATTTCTGCCCACCCCAGCCCCCAGGAGCACTCTGGAAGTCTCCTAAAGGCTACACATGGCCATTTTGGTGAAGAGGGCGGAGTTTCAGGAAGCAAAAAAATGCTGTATTCAGTGTATAAGAGGCACCCAGATTTTCAGCCTCTATTTTGAGGGGGAAAGGTGCGTCTTATACTCTGAAAAATACGGTAGTCATTTATTAGAAGCATCATAGGCAAGATCTTTTTGCAATCAGGTCTAAGCTTTGTTTGATTTATAGCTGACCTTTACCCCTGTTCTTTCCCTCCACTCTGTGTCATAAATCACATTCCCCTATGAGATGCACTCCCCCCAAGCCTGCTGCAGTAATCTGAGATCCGACTTCAGCCGACAGTATGCATGGAATGCACTCCCCCGCCCTTCTCTCTATGACAACATTGGGAGTTAACGCAAGGAATGTTCCCTTAATTTAGGAGGCCTCCTTTAAAACTGCCCAGTTAAATTTCTGTCCTGTATTGAGGAATTAATTAAGTTGGGGATGAATTTCCAAAAATCTAAATTTAGGGTTATTTTAGTTAATGAGTCTTGTTACACCCTGGAAGGGAATCCTGCTGGTGTTTTGTGGCTACCTGCAGACGAAGACCTCCAGGGGTCTCTGGGTGTTGGGGGTCATAAGCCAAGGAGCCACGTGGAAAACCACAGTATCCGTGAAAACTGGAGTGGCTGGTGAGGTCTGGGAAGAGAGGGAAGAAAATGGATGACATTAGAACCAGCGCCTTCCAATTTGTTGTTGGCCTGCCAGTGGCCATCAGAGCTGACAGCAGATTCAGACAGTGAGGAGGTTGGGGAGGAACATGGGCCAGTCCTGGAGTCTGGGGAAGGCTCTGATGAGGGCTCTGTGTTGGAGGCAGAGATCTGACAGTTATCAGCTGCCCTCGGAGTCAGACATCAGTGAGGCAGAAGAACAGCTGGAGCCTGTTCCCAGTATGCGCATGCACAGAGTTGCCAGACAAAGGTAACAGCTAAGGAACAAGGGTCAACTTGGGAGTAAGGCCACAAGTGGATGGTGAATGGCCCCTCCCAGAGGACATAAAAGAGGAGCGAAAGGGGAGTGGAGTTTGCAGGAGACAATTAGTTCGCTTCATTGGTTCCTGACTCTCCGAGACTCCTTGCCAAGTTTTGCAGATATGGGCCTGGCACCCAGATAAGATCTGTGACTGTAAATCCTCCTTTGAAAGACTTTGCTGGATGTGAATGAACAGAATTCACAGTCAATAAATAAAGGGTTTTTTTGTCGGGACAAGGAGTTTGCTTTACGCTCTTTGACAGCTGTCAAACTGATATAGCAGTGACAAATACCAGATGCCGTATTTTACAAGAAAGACAAGAAAGCAGCAGAGGGATAAAGACTAGGGAGAACCCATCTCACGCCCAAAACACAGAGAATGGAGAACAAATATAATAGGGTACATATGGATCGTGGATTACAATAAAGAATGAATAGGTTACCGAGCTGGTCTGCTCCAGCAAGGTGGCATTCAACGACACAATGCCGTTGAAGTCTCCGTCTGGGAATGCGAGGCCCTCCACGTAAAACGTATGTTGTCCTCTTCCATCTGTAGGTTGCACGGTGTAGGACAGCTTGTCTGACCCCAAGATGTTCTCGTAGTGGGAGACCGAAGTGTTTTCTGTTGAGGGAACGTATCCAGAGAGGTTAGACGAGCAAGATGAGGGAATAGAAGGGGAACTTACCAAATGTGCATGTCAGGCCTGCATTTATATTCCTTTTAGAATTTTGGCCTACCACACTTTCTCTTATTTCATTATGCTGTTTCATTAGTAGAGTCGATGGGAGGGGGGAATAGAAGGAGTAGGATTGTGGAATGTATTGTTTTCATTCTTTACTAGAAGCCAAGCTCATCCTTTGTCTCCGTACTTTGACACCTGACCGGAAGCAGCTGGGTGTGGATGCCAGCGTGGAAGAAGAAGATTGGACCATGTGATGGATTGCGGGTGTGGGGACAAGATCATGAACTTTTAACTGGGTGAATTCTTTTTTAAAAAAAAATTTTTTTTTATTTTATTTTATCAATTTCATATATACATTCACAATTATATGATCTCATAACTGTTATTAATAATATGTATTTATAACAATTTTTCCCTACTGTTAACAATATACTTGAAGATTGCTTTTTAACATCCCATAGATCCATCTTATCTTACAACGGTCCTACTTCTTCTTCCCTCCCTCCCTCTTTCCTTCCCTCGTTTCTTCTCTCCTACTCCCCTTCCTTCCCTCCCTCCTTCCCCTTCCCTCCTTCTCTCTTTCCCTCCTTCCTTCCTTCCCTCCTTCCTTTCCCCCTTCCTTTCCTCCTTCCTTCCCCCCTTCCTTCTCTCCTACATTCCCTCCTTCCTTCCCTCCTTTCTTCTCTCCTTCTCGCCTTCCTTCCTTCCCTCCTTCCTTCCCTCCTTGCTTCCCTCCCTCCTTCCCTCCTTCCTACCCCCCTTTCTTCTCTTTCTTCTCTCAACTGGGTGAATTCTGATGTCATTTCCAGTATTGGGATTCCATAGCATAATGCCAACCTGTCTGTCTTATTAAATTGGAACTTTAAGGATAGTTTTGCCTTGGTCTCCGATTTAATTCTGCGTGATATTTGGAACGCTGACAGTGCGGATGATACTAAGCTGGCAGGAATAGCCAACACCCTAGAAGATAGGCTCAAGATCCAGACGGGTCTTGACAGACTTGAACCCTGGGCCCTAGCTAGCAAAATGGTAAGAACACTGGGCCCTATCTAACACTTAGGTAAGAAAAAACAAAAGTACACATACAGACTGGGTGAAACCAGGCATCATCC
This sequence comes from Thamnophis sirtalis, assembly GCF_051295495.1. Lineage (NCBI taxonomy): Eukaryota > Metazoa > Chordata > Lepidosauria > Squamata > Natricidae > Thamnophis > Thamnophis sirtalis. The sequence continues at coordinate 38,522,241 of NW_028261395.1, forward strand.
TCATTGCATCAGCTTACAATTGCAGCTTACAACCTTACATCAGCTGGCAGCTATTAAATCCTCAGTACCTGACACTTCTCCCATTTAAAGCTGTACAGTTGATAATCCAAATGCTTTGACGCAGTCTTTATATTTTATATTTTTTCCACAGATACAGGTTTTGTTAACATATCGGCTGTTATTACAATCATTAGAATAATGCTGTCATCTGATCAGAAGCTGGCTTGCCCCATTGGCCAACAACCACATATTCCTGGTTTACTGACATTACAGCTTACAACCTTACATCAGCTGGCAGCTATTAAATCCTCAGTGCCTGACACAACACGATGATATATTAACACACAAGCACTGGAAGGTACCACCTAGCTACTTACCAGCTGCGTGGAAAACTCTCACTTTGGCAGCATCAAACATGGAGATGTGAAGGATCAGTTTGTGGTTGTCGAAGATCCCGGCAGGGCTGTTGATATTGAGAATCACAAGAGACAAGTCTTGAAGATCTGGAGAAGAGAAGAGACAAAGGGTTTGGTACAGTAGGCCATCAGCAACATCATCTTGAGGTCCCACCACATGGAGTCTTGAGTGGCGAAGAACTCACACTTGGATTACTTCTGCAGGAAGTCTTAGGATGGAAAATAAGCTGATCTTTCTAGAGAGGCTTAGCGTTATGAACCTTATGGGCCATGGTGGTGCAGTGGTTAGAGTGCAGTACTGCAGGCTACTGTTGACTGCCGGCTGCCTGCAATTTGGCAGTTCGAATCTTGCCAGGCTCAAGGTTGACTCAGCCTTCCATCCTTCCAAGGTGGGTAAAATGAGGACCCAGATTTTGGGGGGCAAGAGGCTGACTTTGTAAACAGCTTAGAGAGGGCTGTAAAGCACTGTGAAGTAAGATATAACTCTAAGTGCTATTGCTATCCATCCATCCTCCCTCCCTCCCTCCCTCCCTCCCTCCCTCCCTTCCTTCCTTGGTGTACAGTGGTTAGAATGAAGTACTGCAGGCTATTTCTGCTGCCTTCCATTGATTCAATCTTTCCATTGTTATCGGGATGCCTGAAGACCTACCTGCGTGGGATCGCACATAAGGATAGGTATGATCCATGTTTCCATGGCTTGGACCATCTCGGTCACAGTTCACCAGCAATACCGCACCTTCTCCATCTGGGCCCCAGGTCCATTTGGTCTGTGGGGGAGAAGATTATAGATTAACAGAATTGGAAGGGACCTTGTAGGCAGGGGTGAAATTCAGCAGGTTCTGACAGGTTCCGGAGAACTAGCAGCGGAAAATTTGAGTAGTTTGGAGAACTGGCAAATACCACCTCTGGCTGGGGTCCAGAATGGGGTGGGAATGGAGAGATTTTGCAATATCCTTCCCCCTGGAGTGGGGAGGGAATGGGGATTTTGCATATTCCTTCCTCTGCCATGTCCACCAAACCACGCCCACAGAACCAGTAGTAAAAAAAAATTGAATTTCACCACTGCTTGTAGGTCATTTAGTCCAACCCCCCACCCACCCAAGCAGGAGACCCTACACCATTTCTGACAATCCATTCTCTTCTTGAAAGTCTCCAGTGATGAAGCTCCTACAACTTCTGAAAGTAGGCTGTTCTGTTCTGACCCCCCTCCGTACGCTGAGTCATGCCGACACAAGATTATTACTAGACAATTTATTCACAGTAAATTAACACACCAACAAGACTCTGGCAGCAACCCAGACTTCCACAGATAAGAAATATACACAAGAGCTTCTCCAGCTTTAGTATAATAGTTGTGTCCTGCAAAAAGCCTCCTCCCAAAGTCTCTTCTTATATACTCTCTTGGGAGGAGCCTAATCACAACCACCTGGCCCCAATTATCTTCTATAGCTCCGTAGTTGCTGTTGGCGCTTATCTGCCCGTCTTTGCCTGGCGTCCGGGACCACCTCCCTTAGCTCCTCCCCACTGCTCCAGGGCCTGATGTCAGGGACAAACTCCCTTTCGCTTTCACCGCTGCTCCATGCCTCTGGCGCCTCCTGGTGGCCAACCAGCCTCTCTAATCCCTGCTCGGAGTCTGAACCCTGTCCAGGGTCCTCCACATCTTCCAGAGCCGACTCATAGGGTCCCTCGCTATTGGAGTCTGTTTGCAGCTCCAACGACTCCTGCTGGGCCACAACACTGTTCCATGGGTTGATTGCTCTCACTGTCAAAAAATTTCTCCTTATTTCCAGGCTGCATCTCCCCTTGTTCAGTTTCCATCCATTATTCCTTCTCTGGCCTTGGGGTGCTTTGGAAAATAGCTTGACCCCCCCTCCTCTCTGTGGCAGCCCCTCAAATATTGGAAGGCTGCTATCCTGTCTCCTCTGGTCCTTCTCTTCACTAGACTAGCCAGGCCCAGTTCCTGCAACTGTTCATCATATGTTTTAACCTCCAATTCCCTAATCATCCTGGTTGCTCTTCTCTGCACTCTTTCTAGAGTCTCCACATCTTTTTTTATAGTGTGGCGACCAAAACTGGATGCGGTACTCTAGGTGTGACCTTACTAAGGCTTTATAGAGTGGTGTTAGTACCTCCCTTGATCTTGATTGTAACCCTCTGTTAAGGCAACTGAGGATTGCATTGGCTTTTTTGGCTGCCACCACACACTGCTGGCTCCTGTTTAGCTGGTTGTCCACTAAGACGCCAAGATCCCTCTCACAGTTGCTGCTATTAAGCCTGGTTTCACCCAGTCTGTATGTCTCCTTTTGGTTTTTCTTGCCTGAGCGTAAGAAGAAGTATTTCACCACGTCAAGGAGGACTTGAGTGCACCCAACACCACTTCCAACCAGTGACGTGCGGTCAGCTTTATGGCTGGTGAGGCACTTTTTAGACTTGTGGACTTCAACTCCCAGAATTCCACAGCCAGGCATGCTCAGTTCCGATTTAAAGCGACAGCATTTTTCCCCCTTGCAAAATAAGTTTTCCCATTTTTTTTCTTTTCCCTCCCCCTCCTTCCTCCCTCTCTCAAAAAGACACACGCACACAGAGAAATTGGATCCCTCTCTCACTCTCAAACAAACACAAACACAGAAGTTGGATTGGATATATTTTCCAAAGGCTTGAAAGCAGCTCCTCTGCCATACCCCCCCCCCTTCCCCTGCTGCCTTCCGATCAAACTTTTTGAATTCCTCCCCCCTCCCCACACACGCACCTTTTCCAGCTGTTTCAGAGACGATTTCAACTCTGCTTCTGCCTGCCCTACCCTCATGAAAGGCCAGAGCTCTGAGTCAGACTGAGCTAGTTGCTCCCAGAGAACTCTTAAAAGCCTCTAAAAATGCCCTCTACAGGAGGCGAGAGAACACGTGCCTCCTTTGCATACGAAATTTTTTGCTTGTTAACCCTTGCTTAACTCTTAAAAGGCGAAAAATTGCTTATGCACAGGAGGCCCCTATTTCTCTGGCCTCCTCCTACAGTTAACACTAAGCACTGTTCCAAGTCACTGTGAATCTGGTAGCAACTACCTTGGCTTTAATTATTTTTTAAAAATTCTTTAAAATTCTTTCCTTTTCCTCATGACTGGTGAGGCCACGCCTCCCCTGCCTCTAGTGACTGCACGTCCCTGCTTCCAACATTGCTCCCAGCTTCAATGCAAAGAGGTTGTCCATGTTTCAGAACAACTCTGTTGACCTCCCTTCTCCAGCATGACTTTTTGAAAGAACAGTTTCATAGCTCTGGATAAGAGTCCTTCAGTCGACATGACCAGCGGTGACTTGTCCAGAAATAGATCCTTGTGTCGAAATCCAACCTTACCTTGTTGGCAGCATAATTCTGGACGGTTCCTGTTCGGCTGGTATCGGCATCCAGGGAGAGGGCTGAGAGAGAGACAGAGTTAAAATATTATGTTTCTTCGGCCTTTGTCCTTTCCAGTGGTGGGTTTCAAAAATTTTTCGAACCTACTCTGTGGGGGTGGCCTCCTTTGTGGGAGTGGCTTGCTGGCCATGTGACCTGGTGGGAGTGGCTTGCCGGCCATGTGTTTTCTTTCTTTCTTTCTTTCTTTCTTTCTTTCTTTCTTTCTTTCTTTCTTTCTCTCTCTCTCTCTCTCTTTCTTTCCTTTTGTCTCTCTGTCCCTTTTTCCTTTTTTTCTTTCATCTCTCTCTCACTTTTTCTTTTTTCTTTATTTCTTTCTTCCTTCCTTCTTCTTTCTCTTTCTCTCTCTGTGTGAGTCTGTGTATGTGTGTGTGTGTGTGTGTGTGTGTGTGTGTGTGTGTGTGTGTGTGTGTGGTGGGTTTCAAAAAATTTTGGAACCTCTTCTGTAGGTGTGGCCTGTTTTCCGGGTCCACTGGTGGAACCTCTTCTAACCGGTTCGGTAGATTTGATGAACCAGTTCTACTGAACTGGTGCGAACTGGTAGGAACCCACCTCTGGTGCTTTCCCTTCTCACATTCAGGACTTGAGAAGCAAGTCTGCTTCTTCTAAAATAGCTTGAAAACAAGTGTATCCTTCATGTAAATGTTAGCAACCGGTTCTCTGCCCAGTTGCTGGGCAGGCATGGCTATGATGGTCATGGCCTACTTGGCCTCCTGCACCACTGTGGAGGTGAGGGTTTTCACCCTCACCAGGCTCCAGAGGCATTCTTTGAGCCTCCAGGAGGGTGAAAAAGGCCTCCCTCAGGCTCCAGAGGCCCGAAACGGGTCCATTTTCGGTACTTCTGGTAGGTCCATTTTTCACTCTCCTCAGCCTATGGAGGCTTTTCTTGAGCTTCCGGGAGGGTGAAAACGGCCTCCCTCGGGCTCCAGAAGCCAGAAACGGGCCCATTTTCGGACTTCCGGTACTTCTGGTAGGCCTGTTTTTCACTCTCCCCAGGCTCCGGAGGCTTTCCGTAAGCCTCCAGGAAGGTGAAAACAATCTCCCTCCCCCCGGTTCCAGAGGCCCTCCAGAGGCCGGAAATGGGCCCAATTAGGGACTTCCCAGAGCCTCCGTGCAGGCCCAGAACTTACCGGGCTGCGTGGAGACTCCTGGGAGGGGAAGGGAGGAATGGGCTGGGCCAGCTGGTCCTTGCAGCAATCAGTTCGGCGAACCAGATGCAAAATTAACATTTGGTTCCCCTGAACCGGTGCGAACCTGCTGAATCCCACCCCTGATGTCACCTGGTGTGAGCAAAACTCTAATTCCCACCCTCGTTCGCCATGGCTTCCCGCCTACCCTTCGCACAGAATTTCTGATTAACTTTGCAAGGCCAAACCAAAACAGAGCTGGAATCCACAATATACTTGCGGGATGGAGAAATTTTGGCAGGTGTTCCACCCCCACCCCCGCTTGCTGCTCCTTGGGCCTTAAGAACCCAGGAGAAGATGCAGGTTGCGGGTCAAGCTGATACTTACCTACACAGGTGATGTACACCCAAGCTTCAGCAATCGGTGTGTGCCCTGTTTGATCGTAATAGGACACTCTGACCTACAAAGAGAACGAATGGCCAAGTCACTGCTGAGCTGTCAGACAGGTTAATATGTCAGTTTGTTTCCCTCCTTTTGAGAGATGACCTGTGTGAATCCATATTCTGTCATGCAGCGGGAAAGCAGAGAAGTGAACTCATAGCAGCTCCTAACTCAAGCTTTACACCTCGAGAAGGGCTTACATATGAGTAGGGCCTTGCCCACTAGGCTCCTCTGGGATTTCTGATCCTCTCTTCTAAAGACTCTCTCCACCAACCTGGTGTTCTGAGCGAGGCTTCCTAAGAGCATGAAGCAAACTCCTGGCCCCGACGAAAAAAACCTTTTATTAATTGACTGTGAATTCTGCTCATTCACATCCAGCAAAGTCTTTCGAGGGAGGATTTACGGTCACAGACCTTATCTGGCTTGGAGAGCTGCCAGGCCGATATCTGCAGAACTTGGCCAGAAATCTCGGAGAGTCACGAACCAATGAAGCGAACTAATGGTCTCCTGAAAACTCCACTGCCCTTTCGCTCCTCTTTTATGTCCTCTGGGAGGGGCCATTCATCGTCCACCTGTGGCCTTACTCCCAGGTCGACCCCTATTCTTTAGCTGTTCCCTTCGTCTGGCAACTCCGGGCATGCGCACCCTGGGAACAGGCTCCAGCTGTTCATCTGCCTCACTGATGTCTGACTCTGAAAGCAGCTGATAACTGGCATAAGGCTCTGGCCCCCTCTCTGCCTCCGACACAGAGCTCTCATCAGACTCCAGGACTGGTCCATGTTCCTCCCCGACCTCCTCACTGTCTGAATCTGCTGCCAGCTCCACTGGCGGGCCACAAAGACTCTTGGGACGATATTCCCCACCATCTCAGTGTATGTCCTCCTCACCTTGTTGTCATTGACCGCACCGCTAAAAGCCTTCAAAGACACGATGACCTCGGTGTCTGCGTCAAGAGGCCACCTCTTCGAACCTTCAGGCTTGGGAAGGTGTTTGGGGTCGTAGGTCACATAGACCTGGAGTCCTCCTGAGCCCCGGGCTTCAAAAGATGTTGCTCCCCTGGGCCTGGAACTAGGGTCAAACCAAACAACGCAGGTGTGTGTGGCATTACTTTATTTATTTATTTATTTATTTATTTATTTATTTATTTATTTGTCAACAGGTTTTTTTTATTATTTTTTCCCTTCTACAACACCTTACAGTCATTACATTAACATTGTTATGTCATCATATCTGTACATGGATATAATATTTCGCTTCTATATTTACACACCTTTATACACAGTTCTATATGTATTTATATATATATATTTTTTTTGGCTTAAATAATTTTATTCTTGTTTTGCAGCCCTTTGTACCAATTGTTCCAAATTTCATAGTATTCCAACTCTTCTTTATCTTTTAATTTCAGTGTTAATTTGTCCATCTCTGCACGACCCAAAGTTTTTTTTTAATCACTAATTCGTCCGATGGGGGGTATTTATTTATTTTATTTATTTATTTTAATTTGTCAACAAGTACAAGGAAACAAGTAGGAAAAACACATGAAAAAATGGCACAAATAAGCAAAACATAGACATCAACACATAAAAAGAGTACATATAAATGGGACAGTAGGACGCGGTCGAAATCGCGCCAACGAATGAGCGCAGAAGCGCGCTGACAACAATGCGCTGAAAAAAGCACACCTTCAACAAACAACTAATAACAATCTAATAACCCTAAGCCTAACCCTAACCCTAACCCTAAACCTAACCCTAAACCTAACCCTAACCCTAACCCTGAACCTAACCCTTACCTTAACTTAAATTGCGCTTTTGTGGGTGCGGTTTTGTCGGCATGTTGTTGTGGGCGCGTTTATGACATTGCGGTATTCTCACCGCGGTTTCGTCGGCGCGCTTTTGTCGTGCGCGCATTTGTCGGGTCACGAGGACTTTTACTGGAACCTTTACTGGACTTCCGTGGTTTAAGGCTGATGACATTTTCCTGTCTTTGTACATGACAGTGTTCTTGTTTGAGGGGAAAAGGTGTGTCTTATACTCCCCAAAATACGGTAAGTCTTAAGAGCTATTGCTGTAGGGGGGAAATTACTACAGGGAAGAAGGAAGAAAAAGAGAGGGGGAAATGCATACAGGATGTGAAAGGCTATGTTTTATGAAACCGTGTTGTGGTTAGCTCCTTTCTTTTTCTTTTGTTCCCCCTCTTCAATGTCTTGCAGCGACTTGTTAAGAGATATATTACTCTGTCAGTACACCCAATTACACTCAAAAGGGGAGAGTCCAAGGCTATAAATCTTCCCACAAGTCCTTCTATCAGCGTCTCCTCTTGCAGCTGCCTTCCGCAGGATTTACAAGCTGTTGTAGCACAGCCACGGACCAACAGCTCCACTGCGCGAGAATTTACACCTTCGATGCTGCTTGCTATTGATATGAAAAGAGGCTCTGTTTTTTTTTTTTATCCTCCATCGTCAGCTCCTTAAAAGTCGATCCTGCCATGCAAAGGTTTTTTTTTTTTAAAAAAAAAACCCTCTGCAAACTTTTAACTTACTCTCAACACACTCGGTACACTCCGAGGAGAAAGATGGCAAGAAATCAATAAAAGCAGAAAGGGTGGCCTGTTCAGTTGACCTTATAATAAAAGGAATTCCTGCACACACCCTTGGTGTTTGACAGGAAGAAGAAAAAAATTGAGTGCAGCCACGAAAGGAACCAAGAATTTTGGGTAACCTTAAAGGGACGAGGTGGCTCAGTGGCTAAGACACTGAGCTTGTCGATCAGAAAGGTCGGCAGTTCAGCGGTTCGAATCCCTAGCGCCACATAACGGAGTGAGCTCCTGTTACTTGTCCCAGCTTCTGCCAACCTAGCAGTTCGAAAGCATGTAAAAATGCAAGTAGACAAATAGGAACCACCTTTGGTGGGAAGGGAGCAGCGTTCCGTGCGCCTTTGGCGTTGAGTCATGGCGGCCACATGACCACGGAGACGTCTTCGGACAGCGCTGGCTTTTTGTCTTTGAAATGGAGATGAGCAATGCCCCCTCGAGTCGGGAACGATTAGCACATATGTGCGAGGGGAACTTGGTGTTTGACAGGATGAAGAAAAGTTTTGAGTGCAGCCGCAAAATTAACCAAGAATCTTGGGTAGCCTTAAAGGTGGATGGATTTGATTGGATGACATTTTCTGCGACCCAGAAATGATTGAGTGCAAAAATTGCGACATCAAAACACCCCAATTACTGAAACTCATTCTTCATTCTTCATTCCAGAATATTTAACTGCTGAATCCTGTGTTTTTCCTCTCTGCAGCCTGCACGCATCTCAAATTACTCACGAAGATGACCTGGGATTACTCAGTGTTTTTTTAAAATCCTTTTTCAAAATAATGCATGGACATGTTTTTTCTGTCCTACCTGTGTGGTTGGACAACAATTGCGTACTCTTAGAAGGAAACACAGCGGGCCTCAAAAAATGTATTATTACACCCACATTTTAAACAATCCCTCCTTACTTGAGCCATGGTGGCATTTTATCTTTCAAACATCAAAATATCAAATGCAGCGCTATGCGGAAATAAACCGTGGGAAATGTCATTAGTAAGAAAAGCCAATTTTTCATAGAATCCTCAGTTGGGGCACATAGGGTTTAGAATAGAATAGTATAGCAGAATTGGAGGGGACTGTAGGAAGTTATCACCCAGCCCTCTCCCAGAAAAATGAAATATCCTAGGAAATATTGAAAAGGCAGACTATTTCTCTGGATGTGAAAAGAAAGAAACCTGTTTTAAAAGACAGAATAGCTGCCTGTAGCTTCCTGCCCATCCCCACTTTGTCAATGGGCCATTAAGGCGGCCAAGCTAGTCCACTTTACATAATAAAGACTTCTCCACTTCAGCTCCAGGGGGATGGGATTAAGGCATGATAATATTGGTACTTTAACCAACTCACCACATGGCATCTGAGAATTCAACCAAACCTGGATTCAAAACGCAGCCTAGAGAGTTGCCCCAGCATGGCTCCATGGGAGTCTGACAACCAATCAGAATACAAAATCAAGATCAAAGGCCAGAGAGGGCATAAAACCAGGGATTCAGCATCTCAGTCCTGCCTTCTCTTTTCTCCACCAACATTGAAGCATGTGATCACCTTTTCTGTTCAGGGCTCAAGCCATGTGGTCCTGTCCACCATTAAAACCATCTTTCCAAGCAGCCTCCATGTCTCCAGTGTCTTTTTCCCCACTTGGAGCCGAACCCAGAAGGACATTTCTTTCATCGGGACCTTGGAGGTCTTCTAGTCCAACCCCCTGCTTAGGCAGGAAATATACCATTTCAGACAAATAGTTGTCCAATCTTTTCTTTAAAACTTTCAGTATTGGAGCATTTAAACTTCTGGAAGCAAATTGTTCCATTGATTAATTGTTCTCCCAGTCAGGAAATTTCTCCTTAGTTCTAGGTTGCTTCTCTCCTTGATTAGTTTCCATCCCTTGTTTCTTGTCCTGCCCTGAGGTGCCTTGGAGAATAGCTTGACTCCCTCTTCTTTGGGGCAGCCCCTGAGATATTGGAAGACTGCTATCATGTCTCCCCTAGTCCTTCTTTTCATTCAGCTAGACATACCCAGTTCCGGCAACCGTTCTTTATGTGTTTTAGCCTCCAGTCCCCTAATCGTCTTGGTTGCTCTTCTCTGCACTCTTTCCAGAGTCTCCACATCTTTTTTATGTTTTGTTGACTCAGAAATGTGTGTCCCATTCAGAATGATTTTGAATGCCCAAACTGTGCATGTGGCACACCAGGATTTCTTGTCCCTCCCACCGAAAAGCGCACGCTGAAAGCAAGAGACAGAAAACGTCCAGAAATCTTTCATTTTTCAAGGAACGTATTTGCAGCAGTGCATGTGAAATTCCTCGGTGGTGTAAAAACATACTTTTTTCCCCCCTTTTGCACAATTTCATTCTCTGCACATTTTTTTTCCTGCAAAAAAACCCCAAAATCACATTTGGGCGTGACAGGGGACAGAAATAGCACCTTGCTCCCAGGGGTGTGCACCACTCACATCTGCCTTTCAGGTTTTTGCACGCCTAATACGTTTAGGGATTCTGATACCCATCCTTGAAGATGCAAGGTGTAGTTTATTTTTCCTCCGTAGAAGAAGACTTGCTGAGTGGTATTTTGTCGGCATCTTAATTGTAAGCCGTTTCTTTCAGCCTCTCTCTGTCTCTCTCTTGCTATTGTAATATGATTCGATCTGAAGCCCAAATCTTGTCAGTGGGATTCAAAATTAAGATCCTAGATCTCCCAAAAAAGAAACCACAAAATAGTAAGGAAAGGAGGAGAACAGAGAAAACCCCTGGGGAAAGTTACTAGAATAATAAAAGTAAATGCTCTGAAAAAATACAACAATCACAAAAATAGGAAAAATAAAAAGAAGGGGAGGGGAAAGAGGGAGAAGAAGGAAAAGAATTAAACCTGGGATTTTAGGGAGCCCAAGAGAAAATGGTTAAAAGAGGAAGAAAGGGGAAAAGAGTTGCATTAGTAGACTAAAGAGAATAGTAGTAAGATTGCTATTGCGATGTAACTAATTAAGAAATAAAGAAATGATAGTACATTGTTCATTGTAGAAAAAAAATTGAAAGGAATGCTCTCTGTGTTTAAATTGAATTAGAGAAGGTATACTGTTTATAGCAAAATATACCAATGGAGAAAATAAGAAATGAAAATTTGGCGTAACTTTGAAGGGGGAATGGAAGGTATTGTTTCTGTATTAAGGGGGAAGGAGGGAGGGAAGCAAGGAGGGAAGGAAGGAGGGAAGGAAGGAGAGAAGGAGAGAAGAAAGGAGGGAAGGAAGGAGAGAAGGAGAGAAGAAAGGAGGGAAGGAAGGAGGGAATGTAGGAGAGAAGGAAGGGGGAAGGAAGGAGGAAAGGAAGGGGGAAAGGAAGGAGAGAAGGAGAAAAGAAAGGAGGGAAGGAAGGAAGGAGGGAAGGAGAGAAGGAGGGAAGGGGAAGGAGGGAGGGAAGGAAGGGGAGTAGGAGAGAAGAAATGAGGGAAGGAAAGAGGGAGGGAGGGAAGAAGAAATAGGACCGTTGTAAGATAAGATGGATCTATGGGATGTTAAAAAAGCAATCTTCAAGTATATTGTTAACAGTAGGGAAAATTGTTATAAATACATATTATTAATAACAGTTATGAGATCATATAATTGTGAATGTATATATGAAATTGATAAAATAAAATAAAATTAAAAAAAATAACCACAAAGATGGAAAATAATGGAAGAGAATAATTTAGCGGAAAGTGAAAACGAAACTATGATGTGAAAAGGACTATGTAACTGAGAAGATGTCAAAAAAAAGAGCTGGACAACTCTTTGTTCCTATAATATGTATAATTTGTATTAAAAAAAGAAAAACCTTGAATGGGAAAAAAAATTGAGATCCAGAAAAAGATGTGTTTGGAAAGAATGCAGTGTTATCTGTTTATTCTTCACCTTTCTGAAGGTCAGGGAAGAAAAAGGCGTTTTGATCCTCTTATCCAGGGAAACAAAATAGATAATATTCATCAGCTCCCGAAGGAAACTCGACATAGAAGCCAATTTGCCTTCTGCGAGCTCAGGAGACCGAGAAAAACAAGTGATAATCAAATTCTGCAGAACTAAAGCTGAGCTAGCTTTTGTTTTCCTTCTATTCTCTTTTTTTAGATAGCTCTTTTTTTAAAAAAAAGACAAAACTACAACGCGTTTGGATTAGCTTAAATTTTCATTATTAGTAGCTCCTGGGAAAATTCAGGAGGCTAACAAAAGAGACAATGATTTCCTGACTGATCGTAGAGACGGTTTGCATTCCGTCATTTCTGGCAACGCATTGTTCTCAAGTCGTGGGTTCTAAACTATTTATTCAATGCTAATTTTTTTTAAAAAAAACACTTTAAATAGCATTTATACCATCTGCCCCGCATCTTTCTCCCACGTATATTACTTCTGATTACCTTCTGAGCAGGCTTAGGTGGTCGGCCACAAGAGGTGTGAAGATGGAAGGAGAAAGAGGGACTTGCAGAAGGCATCACCCAAGCGGAGATTGGAAGACCAAGTCTTCTTCTGTACCCAACACAACTCTTATGAAGAATCGCAGGACTTACCTCTTGATGTCTAAGGAAATCTCTGTTCCCAGGACACAAACCGCATAGCTCGGCTGCTTGGTGGACACGTGAATTACCCTCTGCTTGTTCATGGTGGTTTCAATCAAACCAGAGCTTCAGATATGAAGAACACAACATGTATTCTGTGGTCAAACCAGCATGGTGAGCTCGGGAGATAGAAGACAGTCCTTGTTCTCCTTGTCTGACGTCCTAATGGGAAGCAGCTGCTTCTTCTTCTCCTCCTTCTCCTTCTCCTTCTCCTTCTCCTTCTCCTTCTCCTTCTCCTTCTCCTTCTCCTTCTTCTTCTTCTTCTTCTTCTTCTTCTTCTTCTTCTTCTCCACCAGCTTTTATAGACTGTTCGGGGGGGGAAGAACAAGGAGGAGGAGGAACGATGGGGTGAAATTCAGCCTAAAAGTCTCCACCAAGGCTGAGGACCAGGCAACATTGGATCATCAGGGAGGTCCTACTTATACCGAAAAGGGCAGGTCTGAGAAATGCCATAATTTAGTTATTCCAGTGTGTTTTGTGCAGGTTACTCAGAAAGTCATCAGGTTCTGTGTTTGGTTGGCAAAGAGAAATAGCTCAGCCAGGAATGCTTAATTCCCCGAGTCCTGTACAAATAAATAATTTCCTTTCCTCTTTCATCACTATTATTTTTCATCCTTTAAGAGGCGACTTCTACATCGCTGTGCAGAGTTTTTCCACACTCTTTCAGGAGTTTTGCTTGGCTGGCTTCCTGGAGTTGGCAGTAACCCCTAGCCAAAAAAAAAATGAAATTATGAAAATGCATGTAAAAAAGTAAAGGGTTCCCCTTGAACATATGTGCCAGTCATTCCCGACTCTAGGGGGCAGTGCTCATCTCCGTTTCAAAGCCGAAGAGCCAGCGCTGTCTGAAGATGTCTCCGTGGTCATGTGGCCGGCATGACTCAACGCCAAAGACGCCCAGAACGCTGTTCCCTTCTCACCAAAGTGGGTTCCTGTTGTGGCTCGGTAGGAGCCTTTGGAGCTGCTATCAGACTGACACAGAAATCTACTGTGAGTGGTTTCAGGATGCTCACAGGAGAAGATAACAAGCAGCTGGGGCTCGTTAAGGAGCTCCTCCTGTGGATAAAAGACTGATGGTGCCACGCCTTAGTTGCAGAAGTCAACATCATTCGTTCGTTAGTTCCGTTCCGTTCCTGTTCTAGTTCGTGTTCATGATTCAAGAAGCACTTGGATAAGTGATCTGCTTGATGTAAACCTGGTTTGCTGTGAGAGTTTATTTTTGCATTTGCTGTGTAACTTTTTGCCAGAGAATTTATCTATGTTTATTTTTGGGCTCGCAGCCAGCAAAAGCCGGGACTGATAAAGACATTCCTTTGCAAGCTGTGTGTGGCTGTCGTTTCTGAACGAGCAAAGAGGGGGGTCAGAACAGGATCCTATTTTTCTACTTGCATTTTTTACATGCTTTCGAATGGCTAGGTTGGCAGAAGCTGGGACAAGTCACAGGAGCTCATTCCGTTACGAAGCACTAGGGATTTGAACCGCTGAACTGCCAACCTTTCTGATTGACAAGCTTAGTGTCTTAGCCCCTGAGCCACCACATCCCTTGAAAATGCACGTAGGAAAACCCAAAACCTTTCAGTGGATTATGCACCATCTTTCAAAGTTTTGTAGCAATATCTTTTTTTTTTAATCTATTGCAGTGGAAACCAGAATGTTCCACCAGGAATACTTTTGCTCCCATGATAAAACCTATTTTCACCCGTGAATCTTTTCTGCCACGATAAATTGGTTAGTCTTTAAGAGAAGACTTAATGGCGGAGAAAAGAATTATTCCGATTTGAGAAAGAGAGTCTCTTACTCTATAAAAGGCCTTGGAGAAAATCGGCTATAAAGAAAATGCAGGGAGACAAAGCTGATAGGTCGATAAATGGATAATCCACGCTGCAAGACTTCACCCCTTGGGAGTTCCGCAGTGCAGCGTGTCACGTAATGTGGCATGGTGGTGGGCGAAGGAAAATGTGGATGAGGAAATACATTGAACCTGCACTAATGACCCTTGTCTTGGCATCTTCTGTGGCTTGCCTGCATTTATATTCCTTTTTAGAATTTTGGCCTGCCACCCTTTCTCTTATTTCATTATGCTGTTTCATTAGTATAGTCGATGGGAGGGGATAATAGAAGGAGTAGGATTGTGGAATGTATTGTTTTTCATTCTTTATTAGAAGCCAACATCATCCTTTGTTTCCGCACCTGACCGGAAGCAGTTGGGCGTAGACGCCAGCGTGGAAGAAGAAGATTGGACCATGTGATGGATTGTGGGTGTGGGGACAAGATCATGAACTTTTAACTGGGTGGGATTCTGACGTAACTTCCAGAGTTGGGATCCCACAGCACGATGCCAACATGCCTGCCTTATTAAATGGGAACTTTAAGCATAGATTTGCCTTCGACTCTGATTTAATTCTGCATGATATTTGGAATGCTGACACCTAGGGCTGGAAGGGACCTTGGAGGTCTTTTAGTCCAGCCCCCTGTCCAAAGCAGGAGGCCTTATTATAACCATTCCAGACACTTGCCTATGCAGTCTTTTCTTGAGGACTTTGAGCGATGGTGCACCCGTAACTCGTGGAGGTAATAAATTATAATTCTTTCAGATGTTTCTGTGACAACCCTGTGACCAGGACGGGCTCTTCTCCGGTGTGTCACTGGTGTTGATGGCCACGCAACCTGAGACAGCCTTGTTCTCTGCAAACCTCCCCAATCTTCTTTCCTAATGAGAGATGCCGGGTACCTCTTGTGGCAGGGAGTTCCACGGTTTAACTAATGCACAATCCAACTCCTCGCCACCCGCTTGATGAAATTCTCTGGGTTACCAGATTTAACAGATTAACAGAGTTGGAAGGGACCTTATAGGTCATCTAGTCCAACCCCCCTGCTCAAGCATGAGACCGTACACCATTTCTGACAAATGGGAGTCCAGTCTCTTCTTGAAAGTCTCAAGTGATGAAGCCCCCGCAACTTCCGAAGGCAACTTCTGTTCCATGGGTTGATTGTTCTCACTGTCAGAAAGTTCCTCCTTATTTCTAGGTTGAATCTCTCCTTGGTCAGTTTCCATCCTTTATTCCTTGTCTGGCCTTCAGGTGCTTTGGGAAATAGCTTGACACCCTTCCTCTCTGTGGCAGGACCTCAAATATTGGAAGACTGATATCCTGTCTCCCCTGGTCCTTCTCTTCACTAGACTAGCCATGCCCAGTTTCTGCAACCGTTCTTCGTATGTTTTAGTCTCCGGTCCCCTGATCATCCTGGTTGCTCTTCTCTGCACTCTTTCTAGAGTCTCAACATCTTTTTTATAGTGTGGGGACCAAAACTGGATGCAGTACACTAGGTGTGACCTTACTAAGGCTTTATAGAGTGGTATTAGGACCTCTCTTGATCTTGATTGTATCCCTCTGTTAATGCAACTGAGGATTGTATTGACTTTTTTGGCTGCCGCTGCACACTGCTGGCTCCTATTTAGCTGGTTGTCCACTAAGGCTCCAAGATCCCTCTCCCAGTTGCTGCTATTAAGCCTGGTTTCACCCAGTTTATATGTCTCCTTTTGGTTTTTCTTACCTAAGTGTAGGACTTTACTTTTCTCTACATTGAATTTCATTTGGTTAGATCAGGCCCAGGGTTCAAGTCTGTCAAAATCCATCTGGATCTTGAGCCTATCTTCTAGGGTGTTAGATATTCCTGCCAGATTTGGAATGCTTGTCTACATTTATGCACCTGTCCATTCCATCTGCACTTCGAAAAGGGTGCAAAGATAACAGATGAACAGAGCTGGAAAGGACCTTGTAGGCCATCTAGTCCAACCCCCAGATGAAGCAGGAGAGCCTGACAAAGGGCAGTCCAATCTCTTCCTGAAAGTCTCAAGTGATGAAGCCCCCACAACCTCTGGATGCTTCTGGTTCTCCTCTGGGGACGTTCAGTATTTTTTTTGTCCAAAGGAATTTAACACAATACAATAGCAGAGTTGGAAGGGACCTTGGAGGTCTTCTAGTCCAACCCCCTGCCTAGGCAGGAAACCCTATACCGTTTCAGACAAATGGCTATCCAACATCTGCTTAAAGACTTCCAGTGTTGGGGCATTCACAACTTCTGGAGGCAACTTCTGTTCCACTGATTAATTGTTCTAACTATCAGGAAATTTAGTTCTAAATTGCTTCTTTCCTTGATTAGTTTCCACCCATTGCTTCTTGTCCTGCCTTCAGGTGCTTTGGAGAATAGTTTGACTCCCTCTTCTTTGTGGCAGTCCCTGAGATATTGGAAGACTGCTGTCATGTCTCCCCTAGTCCTTCTTTTCATTAAACTAGACATACCCAGTTCCTACGACCGTTCTTCATTTACCTCTTCTACCTGGATCCAGGGGAGGGGCAGAGCAGGGGAAGTGAACAGGCAGGGGAAAAAATGCCTCTTTGCAGAGAAATTTCTCGGCTTCTCCTGGCCTGGAGTCGGCTCTTGGGACACAGAGGTGTTGAGGCGATGGGTACCGTCAAGTTCTGGGTGTTAAAAACGCCAGATTTTGTGCCAGGGCTATTCCCACTTCTCTTCGTGCAAATCATCCTTCCAATTTGTCATGCCGGGGAGGTGATGATGGGAGGGCGGGAGGGAGGGCGGGAAGGCTGTGGAAATGTCTTCCTCCGAAACCGGTTAAGTGGGTTCCTGTTTTTCTTGGGCTGTGGGGTGTCTCCCTCAAGAATGTCCATCCAGAGGTTGGATACCGGGTGACAGGGAGGGCGGGACAATCCCAGCAGCTTTTTGGAACATCCCCGGCGCTGAAAGAAAGACGCTTCGAGCAACACCTTGGGTTAATTTGTTGGTGACTCATTGGCAGGCATGGAAGTGGCTCCGTAGTAAAGTTCCCAGTTGGGACACCTGTCTGTAAAATCCTTCTCAAGGGGGTGACAGAGCAGCCAGCAGCCGCCTGGCGAGGGACAGTCTGCTTCCCAGGATGACGCGCTGCTGCCTCTAGTGGTGGGAGAGTGCCAAAGCGGGCAGGTACCTTGCCAAATTTAGGTATTCTTTATGGCTAATCCAGAATTCAGCCCCAAATGAGGGATCCTTGGTGCTCTCTGAGCTTGCTTGTTTTTTTGCAGGCGTTTCATGACCCTAACTAGGTAACATCATCAGTGCTAGTACCAAAGGAGGGAGGGAGGGTGGCAGGCAGGCAGGCAGGCAGGCAGGCAGGCAGGCAGGCAGGAAGGAAGGAAGGAAGGAAGGAAGGAAGGAAGGAAGGAAGGAAGGAAGGAAATTTGTAGCTCAGGGTAGAAATGAGGAGTCCTTGGTTTTCTCTGAGCTTGGGGGTTTTCTTGCAGACGTTTCATGACCCAACTAGGTAGCATCATCAGTGCTAGTAACTGCTGTTTGCTTTCAGCTAATACTTCTTTACTGATGATGTTAGCTAGTTGGGCCATGAAACGTCTGCCAGAAAACAAGCAAGCTCAGAGAGCACCCAGGACTCCTCAGGTCACCCCCCTGAGCTACGAATATTCTCCTTTATTCAGCCCCAAATTTCTGTTGCTAAGCGAGGCATTTGATAAGGCTTATCTGTGTCCTCAGGGTCACCTGAGTGGCATTCCTGGTTCCTGTAGTCTGCAATTTTCCCCCCTGGAAATTCATTCCTACTCCCCCACCATTCCAAGAGTCCTCATCCCAAATTGCCTTGCTAAAAGTCTGTAGAAATTCTCAGTCATCCAGGTCATGGTCCAGAGGTGGTATTCATCCGGTTCTGACTATTTCTGGAGAACCGGTAGCGGAAATTGTGAGTAGTTCGGAGAACCAGCAAATACCACCTCTGGCTGGCCCCAGAGTGGGGTGGAAATGGAGATTTTGCAGTATCCTTCCCCTGGAGTGGGGAGGGAATGGGGATTTTGCAGTATCCTTCCCCTGGAGTGGGGAGGGAATGGGAATTTTGCAGTATCCTTCCCCTGGAGTGAGGAGGGAATGGGGATTTTGCAGTATCCTTTCCCTGGAGTGGGGAGGGAATGGGGATTTTGCAGTATCCTTCCCCTGGTGTGAGGAGGGAATGGGGATTTTGCAGTATCCTTTCCCTGGAGTGGGGAGGGAATGGGGATTTTGCAGTATCCTTCCCCTGGTGTGAGGAGGGAATGGGGATTTTGCAGTATCCTTCCCCTGGAGTGGGAAGGGGATTTTACAGTAACCTTTGCCTGGAGTGGGGAGGGAATGGGGATTTTGCAGTATCCTTCCCCTGGAGTGGGGTGGAAATGGGAATTTTGCAGTATCCTTCCCCTGGAGTGGGGAGGGAATGGGGATTTACAGTATCCTTCCCCTGGAGTGAGGAGGGAATGGAGATTTTACAGTATCCTTCCCCTGGAGTGGGGTGGAAATGGGAATTTTGCAGTATCCTTCCCCTGGAGTGGGAAGGGGTTTTTACAGTAACCTTCCCCTGGAGTGGGGAGGGAATGGGGATTTTACAGTATCCTTCCCCTGGAGTGGGGAAGGAATGGGGATTTTGCAGTATCCTTCCCCTGCCACGCCCACCAAGCCACTGGTAGTAAAAAAATTGAGTGCCACCATTGTCATGGTTATCCTAAAGGTACTTTTGGGAGAACCATGACCTGGATGATTTAGAATCTCTACAGGCTTTTAGGAAACTCGAGAGTTCACAAAGTTGATACTATGTGGAACAAAACTGTGACTGAATCTCGGTGTTCTGCTTTGGATATAAATCCATGCAATGTGAATAATAAAAGAGAATAAAGAAAAGCTTTGGTTTTCGAATTCTGCTCTTAATGCCGAAAGAAGGATCAAAAGTTCAGCAGAAGGGAAAAGTTGGAGTAATTGGCTGAGGGTGCCCAATCTTTTTATTTATTTTACGTCCCCCTGAAAGCATTTAAATCCTGACTAACTATTTTTAAAAGCCATCTGTTTCCAAGAATGTGGAGGCTGCAAAATCTCTTATCCTTAGGATTTGTGACTCTCTCGATTCGGATTAATCGATTTTGCCATTTCATCAAAGGCTAATACCGTGATAAACAGTGGGTGGGTGGAAACTCTAAGCATCTCAGCCTCTGGCTATAAAAGGAGAAAAAATGTCGCTAGTCCTCAGGGGTAAGGAAGTTTGTAAACAGAGCTGAAATAAATAATCAAACAAGACTGGCTTATTTTCAGCCTGAGACTGAGAAAGGGAAATTGTTTTAAAGGAAATTGTTTAACCTAAAACCACTTTTGTTGTTGTTGTTAGCTGTGCAGTCGTGTCCAACCCATCGCAACCCCATGGACAACGTTCCTCCAGGCCTTCCTGACCTCTACCATCCTCTGGAGTCCATTGAAGCTCACGCCGGCTGCTTCTTCAGTGACTCCATCCAGCCACCTCCTTCTCTGCCGTCCCCTTCTTCTTTTGCCCTCCATCATTCCCAGCATGAGCCTCTTCTCCAGTAAGACCACTAGGGGGCAGCTTCTGCGAACAGAGCCTTACATCGTAGCACCGTTAATTCTTATCACATTTAATTTAACACACGCACAGAAACACACTGCAAAATAGACTTAGCAAGGCTGTATTCACAACTGGGATTTATTCCCAAGCCTTTGCAAAACCTGAAGTCTTTTCCCAGGGAGTCTTGTCCTTGGCATTGTAAACCAGGATTCGTGGTTTGTTGATTTCTACATTCTGCTGCACCCGAGAGGCCAGTCAAATTCATCCTGGCTTAGCAGAATAGGTTGTTGTTGTTAGTTGGGAAGTCGTGTCTGTCCGATTGCAACCCCATGGACCACGTTCCTCCAGGCCTTCCTGTCCTCTACCATCCTCCGGAGTCCATTGAAGATCACGCCTGCTGCTTCGGTGACTCCATCTAGCCACCTCCTTCTCTGCCGTCCCCTTCTTCTTTTGCCCTCCATCGTTCCCAGCATGAGGCTCTTCTCCAGGGAGTCCTTCCTCCTTCTCATTAGGTGGCCAAAGGATTTGAGTTTCCTCTTCAGGATCTGGCCTTCTAAAGAGCAGTCAGGGTGGATCTCCTCTAGGACTGACCGGTTGGATGGCCTTGCAGTCCAAGGGACTCAATGCAGGAGTCTTCTTCTCCAGCACCAGAGCTCAAAGGCCTCCATTCTATGGTGCCCAGCCTTCCTTATGGTCCCACTTTCACAGCCGTCCATTGCAACTGGGAAAACCAGCGCCTTGACTGTACGCACTTGTGTTGGCAGGAGGATGTCTCTGCTTTTTAGGATGCTGTCTAGATTTGCCATCGCTTTCCTCCCCAGGAGCAAGCCTCTTTTAATTTCATGGATGGACTTTGTCATGGTGGCTTCCTCTGTCTATCATGTGCCTTAGCTGTTGGTCACCCAGTCTTCAGATCGAATCCTACAGGAGCTGGCATTTCAGAAATGAGCCCAGCTTAGGATGATCGCCCCACCTTAATTCCCCTTAAGTGAGGTTATCCTGGTTGCCAGGATGAGCCCTTTCAATTCCGAGCAGCTGCTGGCTGGGCACAGTTCGGCATGTTTCCTGCTTGTTCCGTCGGATTGCATGCATTGTTTTTATTTAATTTTTAGAGTTCACTTCGGTTGTCTTTAATTGGAAGAATAAATGAATAAACGGTGACAAGGGAGGGGGGGGAAATCAACATTTGGCAGGGGTCCCGGTACCACCGTGGAGTTTTTACTATTTCTTTTTCTCAGCCTTTCGCCCCATATGACCGCCCCTACCCCCTTTTCAACACCCCACCGTGGCACGTATGTCTTAATTAAGGTATGGAGTTATCCACACGTCGGGCCCCTATTTTTAATCTTGGGGAGGTGCCAGAAGGATTGCATGATGGGGAGAAGGTGTTAGGTTAGTAGCTGATCTCCTTTCTCCTCTGGGATCTATTAGCAGTGTTTACCCCCTCCGTCCTAAACCCCCCTGCTTCCCTCCCGTTTAATTAAACCCCCAAATCCTTTTTCAAAAACGGGTTGGTTAAATAATGTGGATGAGATGAATCCAGAGAAAATTGCAAAGAGAAAACTGGCTGCAGGAGGTCTTAGAAGAGAAGAGAAGAACAGAACAGAGAACAGAAAAATAGAATAGAATAGAATAGAATAGAATAGAGGAATGGAATACAATAGAATAGAATAGACAGAGTAGAGTAGAAGAGAATTAGAAGAGATGAGAAGAACAGAACAGAAGAATAGAATAGAATAGGATAGGATAGAGGAAAGGAGAGGAGAGGAATGTAATAGAATAGAATAGAATAGAATAGAATAGAGAGTAGAGAGTAGAGAGTAGAGTAAAATAGAATTAGAAGAGAAGAACAGAACAGAGTACAGAAGAATAGAATAGAATAGAATAGAATAGAATAGAATAGAATAGAATAGAGAGTAGAGAGCAAAATAGAATTAGAAGAGAAGAACAGAACAGAGTACAGAAGAATAGACTAGACTAGAATAGAATAGAATAGAATAGAGGAATGGAATGGAGTAGAGTAGAGTAGAGTTGAGTAGAATTAGAAGAGAAGAACAGAACAGAACAGAAAACAGAAGAATAGAATAGAATAGAATAGAATAGAATAGAATGAGATAGGATAGAATAGAATGAGATAGGATAGAATAGGGTAGGGTAGGGTAGGGTAGAGTAGAGTAGAGTAGAGTAGAGTAGAGTAGAGTAGAGTAGAGTAGAGTAGAGTAGAGTAGAGTAGAGTAGAGTTAGAATAGAATAGAATTCTTTATTGGCCAAGTGTGATTGGACACACAAGGAATTTGGCTTTGGTCTGCAGGTAGAGTGCTTCTGGCGGTGGAGGATCTGTTCCTTCCCATCCTAGGGGAAGGTAAAGACCCTTCCCCAATGCTCCCACAGATTGACAGCTGGGGAGGGTGGGGAAAAGAGAGACAAAGAGAGGATATGGGGAGGAGGGGATGCAATAGTTTGGTGGCAGCTGGCTTGGGGCTGCTGCTCCAAGGGAGCCAACTCTGAGGCTGGGAAGGATGGTAGTTGTAGTTCCCACTTTTTTTTTCAGGAAAAGACCCTTTACGTTAGAAAGCCCTCCCTTCCCCATCCCGTTCTGCGTTATAAGTCGTTCCAGGCAGGGCAGGATACTGAAGTTGCAAGAAGAAAAAAGTTATAGAGGAACGATTTCAGTCGTCCCCCTCCCCACTTTTAAAGATACAAAAAAAAACACCTTTGCATTGGCAAGGGTTGAGCTTAGGGATCTGGTTGGGCAGACCCCAAAGCCCTCTGCAGCTGCTCAGAGGCACTGCCGCTTGCCTCTGCCTGCAGAGCGGCGGGTCCGGCCGGGCCGTGTCCTTGGCTGACTCCCCCACCCCCAGCCACCCACCCCCCGAGGCGGGGCCAGCAGGGACTGGCTTGGTAGCAGCCGGCGGGGCGCACAGCTGCTGCGCCCGGGGACCAGAGCGGATCGAGGGAGCCGTGCGCCTAGTAGGGAGGGAGATGATGCTGCGCGATCGGACGCTTCGGCTGCAGTTCGGCCACCGCCTGGAGGCGGTCTGCGTGTTGGGCACCCGGCTGTCCGTGGACGTCTTCGGGTGAGCAAGAGGCAGATGCGACCCCTTCCCCTCGGCTCATCCCCATCCCTTCCTTCCCAGGGCTGCAGTCCCTTCTCCCTGCTTTGGTGAAACATCAGTGGAACAGAAGTTGCCTCCAGAAGTTGTGAATGCCCCAACACTGGAAGTCTTTAAGAAGATGTTGGGTAGCCATTTGTCTGGAACAGTGTAGAGTTTCCTGCCTAAGCAGGGGGTTGGACTAGAAGACCTCCAAGGTCCCTTCCAACTTTGCTATTGTATTCTATTGTATTGGTGTTAAAGGTGCCTCCTTCAGAAAAAGGGGGGGGGAAATGAATCCAGATCTTTGCTACTACAGCTGGAGGAGGAGGAGATGTTTGTGTGTGTGTTTGTGTGTGTGTGTGTGAGAGAGAGAGAGAGAGAGAGAGACAGAGAGAGACAGAGACAGAGAGAGAGAGACAGAGAGAGAGGGAGAAGAAGAAGAAGAAGAAGAAGAAGAAGAAGAAGAAGAAGAAGAAGAAGAAGAAGAAGAAGAAGAAGAAGAAGAAGAAGAAGAAGAAGAAGAAGAAGAAGAAGAAGAAAGAAGAAGCCGCCGCTCTGCCATGGTTAGAGAAAACGATACATCAACCTGTGGAGTTTAAGCCAGAGATATATTTTTTTATTGGCTATTCTACCGGAGAAATACAGTAAAGAAGATTCATATTTGATTGTACAAAATAATAACAGCAGCTAGAATGGTATTTGCACAACATTGGCAAGCCGACAAAATCCCATCGGAAGTGGAGGCAATAAAGAAGGTATTAGACTGTGCAGAAATGAACAGGTTGACATTGAGAATAAAGGACAAGGAGGAATCTATACTACAGGATATGGGGGCGATTTTACGAGTGGCTTGGAAAAAAGATACAAATAGAAAGAAAAAGGAACAAAACATGAAATAAGTATCTCAGACAACACATGATTAATATAGGGGGAGGGGAAATAAGAAAATATCAAAATGTAAACATACAGGCGGAAAAATGATATGAATTGACATGTGGTAAATAACAATTACAAGAATTTCATATCTAAGAATGAATTTGAAAGGAAAAATAAAAAAAACTTTTTACAAAAAAAAGAGAAGAGGCCACTCTGCTGATGCTCAGAGGCACTTAGAGGTAATCCTCGGCTTACGACCGAATTGATTTATTTACAATAAAGAGAACGTGTATTTAATCATTCCTGTATGAACTACAGCTAGAATTGTACTTGCCCAACATTGGAAAAGTGTAGAGATCCCTATGGATAAGGAAAATATTAGAACGTGCAGAAATGAACCGATTAATATGAGCCATGAAGGAGAAAGAGCAAAAAAACTGAATATTATATGATTTGGGAAGTATTTTAACCAATGGCTGGAGAATAACAACCAATTTTGTTGTATTTATTTTGTGCAATGACAATAAAAATGATAATAATAATAATGATGATGATAATAATAATCATCATCATCATCATCATCATCATCATCCATTGGAATTTGTGCAAAAATTATAATATTAAAACAGCAACAAACTGGTGGGAA
The DNA here is from genome assembly GCF_051295495.1 of Thamnophis sirtalis. Lineage (NCBI taxonomy): Eukaryota > Metazoa > Chordata > Lepidosauria > Squamata > Natricidae > Thamnophis > Thamnophis sirtalis. The sequence continues at coordinate 38,546,785 of NW_028261395.1, forward strand.
CATCAGCCTGAAAAAGTCACCGAAGATCAGATGGTCAAGATCTTGTGGGATTTTCGTATACAAATGGACAAAATACTGGCGCATAATACACCAGACATCACACTGGTTGAGAAAAATAAGGTCACAATCATAGACATCGCAATACCAGGTGATAGCAGGGTCGCCGAGAAGGAACATGAAAAAATCGCAAAATACCAGGACTTAAAAATTGAAATTCAACAACTATGGCACAAACCAGCAGTGGTAATTCCAGTGGTAATCGGCACACTGGGTGCTATTCCAAAAGCACTGGAATTACATTTAAAACAGTTAAAAATTGACAAAATCACCATCAGTCAAATGCAAAAAGCCGCACTGCTTGGATCTGCACGCATATTACGAAAATACGTTACGACGTCCTAGGCCCCTGGGTGGGGCCCGACTAGTAATCAATGCCAAATCCGGCGAAACAACTGGCCGCTGTGATACAATTGTATAATAATAATGGAGTTTGGGAACGAAGAAGGCTACAAAATAAGTAGACAATATATGAAGATAAGAGATATAAAGAAGATGAAAACTGTTAGCATGCGTATGATGAGGATAAATGATGTTTAATGTGAATATGGTATCGTCTTTAGAAGATATTAAGAAGAAAAATGGAGAGTTTAAATGTTTAATATATTATATTAAGTTTAGGGAAATAATGTGAATGTGAGTGGATGTGGCAAATGGGGAACGATGTTGCCCGGAGTTGTTTGTACCCAGACTGAATAAGGAAAGATGGAATGTTTATCGTTGTAATTGACAAATATATTTTTATTTAAAAAAGAAAAGAAATGGGGTTTCCCCCCCTCCCCATATAAACACCATCCCCTTCCCATCCCCCAAGATTGGAAACCCCCTAGCTTAAATCCATACATTTTGCTATCCCGAGGCTGCTTATGGAAAGTATTTGGGGCAATTCCTTGAAAACAGCCACTTCTTCATCATCCCCTTTTCCTGAAACGTTAAACAGGTTAACTTTGCTTGAAAACAGCCACTTCTTCATCATCCTCTTTTCCTGAGATGTGAAATGGGTTGGCTTTGCATGCTTGTCCCAAATTTATTTATTTTATTTATTTGTTTTGTCAAGCGTGTATAAAATAATAGATATAAATACATACGAGATGATGAATACATGAAATGGGGACAAATAAATGGGGACAGTAGGACAGGGGCGGTTGGGCACGATGGTGTGCTTATGCACACCCCTTACAGACCTCTTAGGAATGGGGGGGGGGTCGACAGTAGACAGTCTTAGGTTAAAGTTTAGGAGGTTTGGGGAAGAAACCACAGTGTCAGGTAGAGCATTCCAGGCGTTGACCAGGGACGTGCAGTCAGTGGAGCCAGACCCTCACCACTGTCATCATGAAAAGAAAAAAAAATGTAAAAGGAAAAAGGCAAGAGCTGCTGAGATCAGGCTGAGGTAGTTGCTGCCAGAGTCACCATGGATGACTCTGCTTAGTGCTTAACTGTTTAAAAACGCCTCTAAAAAAGGGCCCTCTACAGGAGGTGGTAGGGGGAGGGAGAGAAAGAGGAAGGAGGGAAGGGAGAAGAAAAAGAAAGAAGGAAACTTATTTAGCAAAGGAGAAAAACAAATGCTGTCACTTTAAATTGGAACTGAGCATGCCTGGCTGTGGAATTCTGGGAGTTGAAGTCCACAAGTCTAAAAAAATTGCTGCCTCACCAGCCATAAACCTCACCGCACGTCACTGGCGTTGACCACTCTGTTGCTGAAGTCATATTTTCTGCAATCGAGTTTGGAGCAGTTTACTTTAATTTTGTGTTTAATTGTGTGCTCGTGTATTGTTGTGGTGGAAGCTGAAGTAGTCATTAACAGGTAGGACGTTGCAGTGGATAATGTTATGCCCTACGCTTAGGTCCCTTTCATTTCTTGAACGGAGATATTCGCGTCGGAGACGAAGTGTGCAACCAGTGTCCGTGCCTTTATCTCCCTAATGCCAGCCTCTCTTTTCACGGAATCTCCCTTGCCCTGGGCCCGGCAGTCTGCTTTGTATCTTATAAGTGATGACGGCGCTAGTCGTCACTTATAAAGCCCTTCATGGTATTGGACCTGGGTACTTGAGAGACCGCCTGCTGCCAATTACCTCCAATAGACCGATTAGATCCCACAGATTAGGCCTCCTCCAAATTCCATCTGCCGGCCAGTGTCGACTGGCGACTACCCGGAGGAGAGCCTTCTCTGTGGCTGCTACGACCCTCTGGAACGAGCTCCCCATGGAGATTCGAACCCTCACCACCCTCCAGGCCTTCCACAAAGCCCTTAAAACCTGGCTGTTCCGACACGCCTGGGGCTAAAGAGCTGTTGCCCCCATCTCGAATGGTATGACTGTTGTGTGTTTTAAATTATGCATTGTTATGCTTTGTTTTTTAAATTTTTTGTCTGTATCCCCCTTCCCTGGTTTGAGTTGTGAACCGCCCTGAGTCCCCTTCGGGGGAAAAGGGCGGCATATAAATATAATAAACTAAACTAATGCCAGCCTCTCTTTTTACGGAATCTCCCTTGCCCTGGGCCCGGCAGTCTGCTTTGTATCCTTTAGTGGCACTCGTTAGCCAGCCTGGCATGGCTAAATGGGCACTTGGCAGCTTCTCTGCAACTCCCTGAGATGTGAGGAGACCAGGGTGAGTCAGGCTGCTTAAGGAACGGCACCTGTTTGGGAGGGGGAGGGGGGTAAATGTCATTCCTGGAACCGAAGGTTTATTGGGCTGTGAGGTCATCTTGCACAGAACCTTCATCCAAACCAAGCTTAATAGAAGTGACTGTAAGAGGGATCTTGGAGTCGTAGTGGACAGCCAGCTGAATATGATCTAACAGTGTGCAGCAGCCAAAAAAGCCAATGCAATCCTAAATTGCATTAACAGAGGGATACAATCAAGATCGAGGGACACGATGGCTCCGTGGCTAAGACGCTGAGCTTGTCAATCAGCAAGGTCAGCAGTTCGGCGGTTCGAATCCCTAGCGCCTCGTAACCGAGTGAGCTCCCGTGACTTGTCCCAGCTTCTGCCAACCTAGCAGTTCGAAAGCACGTTAAAAATGCAAGGAGACAAAATAGGAACCACCTTTGGTGGGAAGGGAGTAGCGTTCGGTGCGCCTTTGGCGTTTAGTCATGCTGGCCACATGACCACGGAGAACGTCTTCAGATAGTGCTGGCTCTTCTGCTTTGAAACGGAGATGAGCACTGCCCCATAGAGTTAGGAACGACTAGCACATATGTGCGAGATGAACCTTTACCTTTACAATCAAGATCAAGTGAGGTCCTAATACCACCCTATAAAGCTGTAGTAAAACCACACCTAGAGTACTGCATCCAGTTTTGGTCACCACATTATAAAAAAGATGTTGAGACTCTAGAGAAGAGCAACCAAGAGGATTAGGGGACTGTAGACTAAAACATACAATGAATGGTTGCAGGAACTGGGCATGGCGGGTCTAGTGAAGAGAAGGACCAGGGGAGACAGGATAGCAGTCTTCCAATATTTGAGGGGCTGCCCCAGAGAGGAGGGGGTCAAGCTATTTCCCAAAACACCTGAAGGCCAGACAAGGAATAATAATGGGTGGAAACTGATCAAGGAGAGATTCAACCTGGAAATAACGATAAATTTTCTGATAGTGAGAGCAATCAACCCATGGAACAGAAGCTGCCTTCAGAAGTTGTGGGAGCTTCATCACTGGAGACTTTCAGGAAGAGACTGGACTGCCATTTGTCAGAAATGGTGTAGGGTCTCCTGCCTGAGTAGGGGGGATTTTACTAGATGACCTATAAGGTCCCTTCTAACTCTGTTCATCTGTTATCTGGAGACCAGAAGAAGTCAACTTTTCTTCTCAGAGAGGACCTTGCTTGGTGCAGAGTTGAAGGAGGAAGAGGTCCAGGATGATCATACCTCTTCTGGAGGCTGCTTATAAAAGAGGAGAAACCAAGAAAGTCACTTTTAGCTCTAAGGAGGAACTGGTGATTCCCAACCTTGGCTGTGAGGTCACCAAAAGGAGAACCTTCTCAGATCTCCTGCCATCAACACCCCGTCAGAAAGCGAGACACAACTTGGGCTTCACAATCCTTACCTTTCCCCATAATACCTTTTTGGCCTGGCTTCTTGGTAAGGAACAACAGGCAATCTGCAGGTACCCAGAACACATCTTGGTTGACCTCCCTTTGAAAATGTTCCCAGCCTGGAAAAGGAATATGAATAAAAGAACATAGGTTAAGTTTATCCAGATGACACCCTGTTAAAGGAAGGAGGGGAAAGAGGGAGAAAATAAAATAGTATTAATGTACAAATATATGTTTAAAAGATTTTACATGTGGAATTATCATCATGTAAAATAAGAGGAGGAAGAGGGGATTTAAGAGTGTTATGTAAATATAGAACCGGGTTTGCCCAAACGCCATCCCCGAAATACATCAGATCAAATAAAATATGAAAACTCAACAACGGAAGGAGGGAAAGGAGAGAGAAGGAGAGGGAAGAGGAGAGGAGAAGAAATGCTAAGGGAGGGAAAGAAGAAAGAGTAAAGGAGAGGAAGGAAGGAAGGAAGGAAGGAAGGAAGGAAGGAAGGAAGGAAGGAAGGAAGGAAGGAAGGGGAAGCAAGAGTAGGACAGAGGGGAGGAAGCAGAGGAAGAGGGGAGGAGTAGGGGAGAGGAAGGGGAAGAAGAAAAGAGAAAGGAGAGGAGGAAAAAAAGATGGTAGAGAAGAAGGGAGGGTAGGAGAAAGAGAGAGGGAAGAAGACAGGCTTGTTGTAATATAAGATGGATGGACGGGATGGCAGGAAAGCAATCTCGAATATATTATTATATTGTTAGGAGAAGAAAGGAATTATAAATGTTAAAGGATAATGTATAACACGAATAATACCTATGAGAAATGTGTATTTGTGAAATGTAAGTATGCATGGGTGAGTAAAATTTTAAAAAAAACTTTTCAAAAAGTAGTTTTTGGATGCCCACGTTGGGAGACAGACAGAATCGGCTGCCAGCCGTGCCTAAAAATGCTTGTTTATGGTGGATTGTCCTTTGTTCATTCATCCGAAGAGGCTCTGTGCCAAGACATTTTGGGTGCCACGGTCTTGCTCCTATTGTGCCGCTTTTTTCTGTTGTTTGTTTTAAACAAAGCTTGCACAGATGAGTTATGTCAGAGGGCGATTTAGTGCTCTCTGTGCAGAATAATAACAGAATTTTCCCAGCTTCGAATCCCTTCATCCTTCTCGGTCCCTTTCATTTATTTATCTAGAATGAAACCTTTTCACATGGGACGCGGTGACTTGGGGGGGGGGCTAAGATGCTGAGCTTGTCAATCAGAAAGGTGGTTGTGTTTTCTTAGCACGTAATTAACTAATTTGGGATTGAGGGAAAAGTCCTATAAATAAATCTTATTAATAAATCATTGTTTAAAGACGGCTATAAAGGTATAACATTGTGTGGGCCTGTGGAGAGGAGAGGTGAGATAAACAGTAAATAACTTTTAGTCAACTACAATAATAACAAGGAAATGTTAATGGATAATATTTAATGATACATACGGGTGTGTTATGGGGGGGATGCTTAGATATCTTACTTCTCTGAATTTGTTTTAGAATATGTCATAAAGGTGTAATGTTATTGGAGATCTATTGAAACTGCAAATGAATGCCAGTAGGTGGTTGCGTCTTTAAATATAAATGATTCTAGATAAAAACATGTTTAAATAATGGTAATCAAATGAGAATTGTGGTACAGGGATAGTAAAATACATAATTTTTTGTTCTTGACTTAAAATGTACAACTCAATTTGAATGAAGTATATGTAAGGATTGTGGAAGAAACGCACGGAATATATTTGTAACCAATCGATACGCTTTCTACAAGATGTAACGAAAGATTATTCTTTTTTGTGTGTGTGTTTTTGTTTATAAACAATAAAAACAATTTCTCAAAAAAAAAGGTGATTGTGTTCACTACTTACAATTATACGTAACGTTCAAATCATCCCACTCTTATACATTCGATTCATTATTGTCCTTTATATATCATATGATCAAACACTCTATTTCATAGCAAAAAACTTTCATAGCAATGACTATGACTTTCTAGTCATACATAAACAATTTCATTTCCAAGTTTTTTTGTTTTAACCATTGGTAAAACAAATCCCATACCTTATAAAATTGTTCATCCTCTTGTTCTCTAATTTCAAATTTAAGTTTACTCATTTCAGCACATTCCATTATTTTCCAAATAGTTTCCTCCTGTGTTGGTATTTTCCCATTTTTCCAATTTTTTGCAAATACAATTCTAGCAGCTGTTAAGACATTTACGATCAAATATTTCAAGTCTTCGTTGTTTGTTTCTGGTATGATTCCCAATAAAAAAGAGTTCTGGTTTAAATTGTATGTGTTTATGTATCATTTTCTCCAATCACATGTGGATTTTAGTCCAATATCTTTTAGCTTCAGGACACGTCCACCACATGTGGTAGTATGAGCCCGGCGTCTGATGACATTTCCAGCATTTTTCCAATTTCTTCTTACACATTCTTGCTATTCTCATTGGGGATAAGTGCCACCTTGTAAAACATCTTATACAAATTCTCTTTATATGCAGTTGACATTATGTATAATTGTAAGTAGTGATCATGTTATACTGGACAGGTTTTTGTATGTTAAATGGACTAATGCTGGTGTAATGAATAATTGATACATACATGAATTGAAATATTCAATAACTACTTGGATTAACAATGGAAAATTATTACTGGAGTTGAATATGTCACACTATAAGTATTGTGTCCTCTATGGATGATTGGTGACATTGTGGATAATTGAAAGTAATGATGTACAATATGAGTCGATGGAAAATTCTTTTATTTTGTAAAGCCAATAGATAGAGATAGGTGATTTTATAAAGATTTATTGTTACTTAATAGATAATTAAGGATTTAAGGAAATAAGATTTGTTTGAAATGAAGGAATATTAATGGTAACCTGAACACATAATGCTCAATGATAGTGATGTATTTAGTTATGTTTGATAGACAACCAGGGTTCTTATTTCTAATTGCAAAAACTGATGCACTAAAGCTTGTAACCAAACCACATGCTTGATGAAATTGAGGAAAGTTTTTTGTATGTGTTGTTTTGTCTTTGTTTGTTTTAATATATATATATATATTTTTAAAAAAAGCTATTTGTGGTTGTAAGTCGAGGACCGCCTGGGGCCTTCCTTATCTCGTCTCTGTAGCCCGTCGGGTGAGGAGACTGTGCATTTCCACCAATGGCGGGTTTCAAAACTTTTTAGAACCTCTTCTGTAGGTGTGGCCTGCTTTCTGGGTGTGACTTGCTGGCCATGCGACTGGGTGCCAACTTGTAAATTGTGGTGAAACTCACTTAACAACGCTCTTGCTTAGCAGCCAAAATGTTGGCTCAGAGACTCTGGCATTTGAAGTGTGCAAGTCTTAAATCTGTCAAGTTACAAGACCCTTGTACCCCTAACCCTTTAGAAAAAAAACCCCAGGGGTGTTCAAACTTGACAGCTTTAAGACTTGTGGACTTCAACTCCCAGAATTCCTCCTCCAGTTATATTGGCTCAGGAACTCTGGCACTGAAGTGTGCAAGTCTTAAAACTGTCAAGTTACAAGACCCTTGCACCCCTAACTCTTTAGAAAAAAACCCTAGAGGTGTTCAAACTTGACAGCTTTAAGACTTGTGGACTTCAACTCCCAGAATTCCTCCTCTTGCTCTTCATCTTGATGATGTGTGGACGGGCGGGGGGAGGGAGCTGGAACCGGTTCTAAATGGCACTGTAGATTTGTGGAACCTCTTATATAGAAGAGGTTAGAACTGGCAGGAACTGATTTCCCTGATCTCCACCCAGCAAGTGTTTGTCCTTTTCTTCTTCTCATCTTCCAGGGCTGCTCCGCCCGAAGCGGTGAATTTCAGTGTGAAACATTCACAAGATGTCAGTGTCGAAGTCATAAGCCACGATCAGTCGGATTTGGCCCCCGCCAATGGCACTAAGCAATGGCCGCTGGATCCCGCCACGTTCCTGCAGATCCAGATGGCCCAGCCGAGCGTGGAGACCAACGATAGCAAAGTAAGATCCGTTCTCAACCACAGCGTGTCTGGATTATTATTTTAAATGGGGTTATAATGGAGGACGCGGTGGCTCAGGGGCTAAGACACACTGAGCCTGTCGATCAGAAAGGTCAGCAGTTCAGCAGTTCGAATCTCTAGCGCCGCCGTGACACTTGCCTCTTGGGGGGGGGAAAAAGCCCCTTTGGGACAACCATGAACTGGATGACTTGAGGATCTCCGTAGAAAATTTCTCTGTGAATGTTTTAACCTGTCGTTCTTCCTTCTTCCTCGCTAGGTCACCGTAGGATATTACGGGGAGAACGGAGAGCACCCTATAAATCAGGCAGGGATCTTTTTGACTGGCATTGGTGAGAGTCTTCCTGTTTCCCCCACTTTGGTTCTCGCTGGAAATCCTCTATCCCCTCGCAGAGTATTATTACAGCTTTAATTTAAAAAGAGCCAATGATATCCGAAGCCGAGCAGAGGGAATTCCTTTCCTTACAGATCAACAGGCCCTCCCTGCTCTTAAGTTATCTCCAATTAGTAAAATATTCTGGGGAATAGAATAGCAATAGCGCTTAAACTAGCAATGGCAAGAGGACTTACACATACAACTTCACGGTGCTTTATAGCCCCCTCTAAGCCTTTTACAGAGTCAGCATCTCTTGCCCGCAACAATCTGGGTCCTCATAGAATGAACAGAATGGAATGGAATGGAATAGGAATAGAAATAGGATGGGAGTAAAAAGTAAAATAAGAAATAGAATAAGAAATAGAACAAGAAGTAGAACAAGAAATAGAACAAGAAATAGAATAAGAATTAGAATAAGAAATAGAACAAGAAATAGAACAAGAAATAGAATAAGAAATAGAACAAGAAACAGAACAAGAAATAGAACAAGAAATAGAACAAGAAATAGAATAAGAAATAGAATAAGAAATAGAACAAGAAATAGAACAAGAAATAGAACAAGAAATAGAACAAGAAATAGAACAAGAAATAGAACAAGAAATAGAACAAGAAATAGAACAAGAAATAGAATAAGAAATAGAATAAGAATTAGAATAAGAAATAGAATGGAATGGGATAGGACTAGAAATAGGAAGAGAATAAAAAATAGAATAAGAAATAGAATAGAATAGAAAGGAATGGAATGGAATAGGAGCAACAGTGAGAGTAAGAGGAAGAGTAAGAATAGAATAATAAGAATAAGAACAGAATAAGAAAGAATAGAATAGAATTAGAATAGGAAATATGGAATGGAATAGAATGAAATAGATTGGAATAGAATGGAGTAGAATAGAATTAGAAAGAATTAGAATTAGAATAGAAGAATAGAATAGAAAATATAGAATGGAATGATGACTAGAATAGAATAGAGAAGGGAAGGGAAGAGAAGAGAAGAGAGAATATAGAATGGAGTGGAGTTGAATGGAATAGAATAGAATAGAATAGAACAGAACTGGAAAGGACCTTGGAGGTCTTCTAGTCCAGCCTCCCTGCTCAAGCAGGAGATCCCATACCATTTCAGATAAGTGACTGTCTAGTCTCTTCTTAAAAACATCCAGTGATGGAGCAGCCAGGACTTCTGGTGGCAAGCTGTTCCACTGGGTAATTGTCCTTGGATTGAAGAAAGTTTCTTTGTGTTGAGCCCAGCCAGCCGTTAGCTCTAGTTTGTCCTTCTCCTCCTTGAAAACGGCCAAATCTTTTGCTTTCTAGGAATCTCCCTGGACGTTGATGCTGACCACGATGGTGTGGTGGAGAAGAACAACCCCAAGAAGGTAGCGTCCAGATTCCAAATCTTCCTTGGTCAGAAATGTCTCTGGAATAGTCCCTTTAAAGGGATGCTCGCCTTACCTGGCTCTTAAAAGGGGACACACCTGTATGCTCGTATTTCACGAGGCTAGATGTTAAACCAGCAGTGAAGTTCAATTTTTTTTTACTACTAGTTCTGTGGGCAAAATCCCCATTCCCTCCCCACTCCAGGGAAAAGATACTGCAAAATCCCCATTCCCTCCCCACTCCAGGGGAAGGATACTGTAAAATCCCCATTCCCTCCCCACTCCAGGGGAAGGATACTGTAAAATCCCCATTCCCTCCCCACTTCAGGGAAAGGATACTCCAGGGGAAGAGTCCCTAGGGAGTGGGCGGCATACAAGTTTTATTAAAGTTGCAAAGTTGAAGTTGCAAGTTGAAGGATACTGTAAAATCCCCATTCCCTCCCCACTTCAGGGAAAGGATACTGCAAAATCCCCATTCCCTCCCCACTCCAGGGGAAGGATACTGCAAAATCCCCATTCCCTCCCCACTTCAGGGAAAGGATACTGCAAAATCCCCATTCCCTCCCCACTCCAGGGGAAGGATACTGTAAAATCCCCATTCCCTCCCCACTCCAGGGAAAAGATACTGTAAAATCCCCATTCCCTCCCCACTCCAAGGGAAGGATACTGCAAAATCCCCATTCCCTCCCCACTCCAGGGGAAGGATACTGCAAAATCCCCATTCCCTCCCCACTCCAGGGGAAGGATACTGTAAAATCCCCATTCCCTCCCCACTCCAGGGAAAAGATACTGTAAAATCCCCATTCCCTCCCCACTCCAGGGAAAAGATACTGTAAAATCCCCATTCCCTCCCCACTCCAGGGGAAGGATACTGCAAAATCCCCATTCCCTCCCCACTCCAGGGAAAAGATATTGTAAAATCCCCATTCCCTCTCCACTCCAGGGAAAGGATACCGTAAAATCCTCATTCCCTCCCCACTCCAGGGGAAGGATACTGTAAAATCTCCATTCCCTCCCCCCTCCAAGAGGAAGGATACTGTAAAATCCCCATTCCCTCTCCACTCCAGGGGAAGGATACTGCAAAATCCCCATTCCCTCCCCACTCCAGGGGAAGGATACCGTAAAATCCTCATTCCCTCCACACTTCAGGGAAAGGATACTGCAAAATCCCCATTCCCTCCCCACTCCAGGGAAAGGATACTGCAAAATCCCCATTCCCTCCCCACTCTGGGGCCAGCCAGAGGTGGCATTTGTCAGTTCTCCGAACTACTCACAATTTCCGCTACCGTTTCTCCAGAGCCTGTCAGAACCTGCTGAATTTCACCCCTGCGTTAAGCTATTAATATTTCTACCAAATGGAGCCGAGCAAGGACTTCTAACCAAAAAATTGTTGCATGCTCACTCATGTTTAAATTGACAATTGTATTCCTGCTGCTTTGTGGGTGTTTAGTTCCCCCTTTTTGGGGGGAGGGGGTCAGGAAGAATAAGAAGAGGTCTCCTCTACCACTGATTTTAATTAAGAGGCAAAATTTTAGCCTACATTCCAATTCCATTTTTCCCCCTGTATTTTGCCTGCTTCCTCTCCGTCTCTCGGGGTTCACAGCGCCTTCCTCTCCTTTTGGCTCCTGGGGGCAATGTTGTGAAATGGGTGGGGCTGAGGATAGGGTCCCTGGTTCAGAGTCCCACTCCCCAGCTTCTGAAAGCGAGCTTTCTCCACCAGCAGGAAGCCGAGGGGGGACAGGTTCAGCTGAGGACATTCTTTTGCAGCCTGCAAGGCATTCGGCTCGACAGAGCCCTCACCCCCTTCTTGGCAAAGGTGCCCGCTGCGTTTGGCCCCCTTTGCGTAATTTGGCACTCATTCCCCAATGCTGCTCCAGGCCCCCCTGCTGGGACAGTGATTTCCCTCGGTTGAGTTACTGTTCCCTCTCTGAAATCTCTTTTTTTCCCCCTCTTGGGCTAAGACACCTGCCTACGCTGAAGCAGAAAGGGGAGACTGTCCCTTTTACCTGGTGGAGCCAACCAGCAACAGGGAGCCGCAGCAGAGGGATGAAAGAGCCACATGCGGCTCCAGAGATAGATAAATAATGTCATAGATAAATCTCTTGCCCGAATTGATCTGCTTAAATGTGAAATTCTGCCCTTCCAGGCCACGTGGACCTGGGGCCCCGACGGCCAAGGTGCCATCCTCTTGGTCAACTGTGACAAAGATAATCCATTCAGCAGCACAGAGGACTGTCAGGATGAGAAGATATTTTCCAAGGAAGGTACAGTATGATTGATCTCTCTGGAAATTGAAAAGCCGATAGAAATCCATTTTGCAGATCAGCCTCTATTGCGTAAAGCACAAAATCTGGTTTTAAATGCAGCCAGGTGTTTTCCAGTCACGAGCTAACAAGGAGAAGAAAAATGGGTTTGAGGGTAATCCCCCCTGTAATTTAGCAAGAGGTCAACTTTCAGGCAGAAACCTAATGCTGACACGGTCGTGTTGCATTTCTAAAGAAAGTCACACACATTACTTAAAAAGAAACCGCCTTTAGTAAGTCAGGAATTAAAACGGCCTCACGATGCATGTTGGAAAGAAATCAGCAGGAAAAATGTTTGCCTCTTAAGCAGAAAATTTGAACTCTTGTAAGGAAGCTGCCATAAAGACAAAGATTGCATAACCTTATAAAAAAGGCGAGTCTTGGGTTGGAGGAAGGGGTGTTGAGATCTTCTTGTGGTCCACCAGTGGCCAGTGGATCTGGCAGCAGATTCGGACAGTGAGGAGGTTGGGGAGGAACTTGGGCCAGTCCTGGAGTCTGGGGAAGGCTCTGTTGAGGGCTCTGTGTCAGAGGCAGAGACAGGGCCAGGGCCGTCTGACAGTGATCAGCTGCCTTCAGAGTCAGACATCAGTGAGGCAGACGAACAGCTGGAGCCTGTTCCCAGTGTGCACATGCACAGAGTTGCCAGACGAAGGGAACAGCTAAAGAACAGAGGCCGACTTGGGAGGAAGGACACAGATGGATGGTGAATGGCCCCTCCCAGTGGGAATAAAGAGGAGCGAAAGGGGAGGGGAGTTTGCAGGAGACAATGAGTTCAATTCATTAGGGTGAAGATCTGTTCCTGACTTCTTGCCAAGTAATTGCTGCTACAGCATGGAGTTTGGAAGATATTGGCTGGCAGCTCCCCAAGCCTAATCAAGGTCTGCGGTTGTGAAATCTCATGAAGGACTGTTGGCTGGGACTTTGCTGGAGAGGAATTCCTTTTGAACTAAATAAAAGGGGTTTTTATTGGGACGAAGAGTTGGCTTCATGCTTTTGGGAAGCCTGGGTCAGAACAGATCTAATAAAATAAAACAGATCTAAATAAAATAAATTTTCTGAGAGGAGCAGAACAATGGAGGCAGCAATTGGTATCAAGCGGGCATGGGGGAAATGCCATCTTGAGTCCCTGGCATATCCTGCCTGAAGCCGTTGAAAGTTGAGCCATGTGAGTCCCATCGGGCCACATCTTTATTCTGCACAAGGGGTTTGTCATTGTTCTGACTGAGGCTTCCCGAGAGCATGAAGCAAACTCCCGGTCCTGACAAAAACCCTTTTATTAATTTCCTGTGAATTCTGCTCATTCATATCCAGCAAAGTCTTTCAAGGGAGGATTTACGGTCACAGACCTTATCTGGCTTGGAGAGCTGCCAGGCCAATAGCTGCAGAACTTGGCAAGGAGTCTCGGAGAGTCACGAACCAATGAAGCAAACTAATTGTCTTCTGCAGTCTCCACTCCCCTTTCACTCCTCTTTTAGTTCCTCTGGGAGGGGCCATTCATCATCTGGCCTTACTCCCAAGTCGACCCCTGTTCTTTAGCTGTTCCCTTCATCTGGCAACTCTGTGCATGCGCACTCTGGGAACAGGCTCCAGATGTTCTTCTGCCTCACTGACTCTGAAGGCAGCTGAGAATTGGCCAACAGGTCTGGCCCCCTCTCTGCCTCTGACACAAAGCCCTCATCCGAGCCTTCCCCAGACTCCAGGACTGGCCCATGTTCCTCCCCAATCTCCTCACAGTCCGAATCTGCTGTCTGCTCAGCTGGCCACTGGCAGGCCACAACAGTCATGTGTTTTGAACCAAAAAGAATACAAGTAGTCCTTGACATTTAACCACAATGGAGCCCGAAATGTCTCTTGCTAAGCGAGATGGTCGTTGAATGTGCTTTGCCCCATTTTACACCCTTTCTCGCCACCGTCAATAAACGAATTCCTGGCATTGTTAAGTTAGTCACACAGTTGTTAAATGGATCTGGGTTCCCCATGGATGTGGCTTGTCAGAAGATTGCAAAAATGGATCAGTGACCAAGAGTCTGAATTCTGATCACCTGACCACGGGCAAGCTGCAACAGCCATAAGCATGAAAAACGGTCATAAGACACTTTTTTCAGTGCTGCTGTTGTACCTTCGAAGAGTCTCTATATGGATGGTTGTAAGTCAAGGACTACCTGCATGAGAAAATGCAAAGCTCAGAATGGCGGTCGGATTCAGACAGAATTGGGTTGCAGAAACTAAGCCACCAACGGGAGGCTTTCAAGAATAGGACAATCATTTAACAGGGGTGGGAAGGAGGCTTCCTACACCGGGATGGGTGTAAGGTCTCCTGACTTGAGCAGAGGGTTGGACTAGAAGACCTCCGAAGTCCCGCTGATTTTCGGGCCTTCTGGGGCCTGGGGAAAGTGAAAAACGGACCTTCTGGTCCAATCGGAAGTCAGCAAATGGGCCGTTTCCGGTCTCCAGAGGGTCTCTGGGGAGTGGGGAATGTCTTTTTCGCCCTCCCCAAGCTCCTAGAAAGGGTCTGGAGCCTGGGGAGGGCAAAAAATGGGTCTACTGTGCTATTGCATGCCAAAAGCGTGGGTCGCGTGGGGGGGAGGGCACATAGAATTATGGTGGTGGGCATATGTGTACACAAAGCCCCCGCACTCCAGTTGGTGGGTTGCAGGCGGTACGCCCCGGTATGGGTGTATCGGAGCCAGCCTGGAGCACTGGGTACCATTCCAGTACGATGCTCCAGAGGGCCCGCCCGCCCGCCCGAGCTCCTTACCTGTCCTTTAAAGCCTTCGGCACCTGTGCGACGCTCCGACGAGCAGCTGGAGCATTGCGGAGGCTTGCGGAAGCATCGCTGGAAGCTACAACGCATGCACGCGACGCACACAGCCATGTGGGTGACGGCGGGCCCATTCCAACCGTACCAGTTGGAACGGGATCCGGAACCCACCACTGCTGCGCTCCCTCCGCTTTTGGCACCCGATGGCAAAAAGGGTTAGCCATCGTTGTTCTATGTTCTCTCAGAGCCCAGAGAATTAGCTCTGGGAAAGAAGATAAAGCATTTTCCCTGGTCTGCCCAGCACTCCGATTTTTCCACGCGCCCATCGGACCTTCTCCTCCAGGAAGACCCTCACTCAAAGACCCCCCCTGGAACTTCCCTCTTTCTTCTTTCTTGGGCTTTGAAACCCACCCACCCCAGATCTGGAGGACATGTCCCGGATGATATTGAGAACGCAAGGCCCCGACCGGCTTCTCGCTGGCTACGAGATGGTTCTCCACATTCCAATTTCGGACTCCGACAAGGTCGGCGTTTTTTACCTGCAGAGTAAGTACCTTTCCTGCTCTCCCCCCCGCCCCGCTCCGCGGTACAACCAGTGGTGAAATCTATTTTTTTAACTGTTTTTTTAACTGGTTTATTGTGGGCGTGGCTTGGGATGTGGCTTGGTGGGGGTCATGTGACTGTCTGAAAGAATGAATTGTTTCCTGCAAAAGCCCACTCCCCTTTTGCTCCTCTTTTATTCCCTATGGGAGGGGCCATTCACCTTCCACCTGTGGCTTTACTCCCAAGTCAACCCTGATTTCTCAGCTGTTCTTTTCTTCTGGCAACTTTGCACATGCCCACGCTGGGAACAGGCTCCAGCTGTTCCTCTGCCTCACTGCTGTCTAGTTCCATAGGCAGCTGATAACTGTCAGACGCCCTTGGCCCCGTCTCTGCCTCTGATGCAGAGCCCTTGTCTGAGCCTTCTCCAGCCTCCAGGACTGGCCCATGCACCTTCTCATCCTCCTCACTGTCCGACTCTGCTGCCACAACAAGTTAGCAGTAGAAAAATGAGATTCTTCTGGCTCTCCCATCTCTTTTGAAAAACAGGGAAAATTCTCCTTTACGTAACTTTTCTGGCAATATGACAAAAGGGAGAGGGGTTTTCTGGGCCTTCTTTCCCTGTGATTCATTTATTTTTTTTAAATGATTCCCCTTCTACAAATTTCCTGGCTGTTTCCATCTCAAATGCAAACTGGGTCCAGCCAGGTGAGAGGTCGTAAAGCTCAGCGGCTCACGAGTGCTTGAGGGTTTTTCTTTTTCCCTTTCGCGGGAGAGGAGATGGGTGGATGTGTCCATTTTGGTCCACACATGCAACAGGATACCCCGGGTGGCCGCCTTGCCAGGGAATCAGGACATCTGAGCAGGCCACGTCCATTTGGCTGGTCTCATCCTCGGGAGACCTCTCGACGCCCTTGGGGTGGATGCTTTCCTGCAGATTACACAAGGCCCTTTCGGAGGAGCTGATGCGGGAGCGAATATCAGCCCGGCCTCCAGAACCATAGAACAGAACAGAACAGGAGAGAGAATAGAAAATAGAATAGAGACTAGACTAGACTAGACTAGACTAGACTAGACTGGACTGGACTGGACTGGACTGGACTGGACTGGAATGGAATGGAATGGAATGGAATGGAATAGAATAGAAAATATGGAATGACAAATAGAATATAATAGAACAGAATAGAATATAGACAGAATAGAATAGAAAAGAATAGAATAGAATAGAATAGAAAATATGGAATGGAATGACGAATAGAATAGAACAGAATAGAATATAGACACAATCGAATAGAATAGAATATAGACAGAATAGAATAGAATAGAAAATATGGAATGGAATGACGAATAGAATAGAATAGAACAGAACAGAATATAGACAGAATAGAATAGAATAGAATAGAATAGAATAGAATAGAATAGAATTCCTTATTGGCCAAGTGTGATTGGACACAAAGGAATTTCTCTTTGGTGCATAAAATCTCAATATACATAAAAGGACAAGATACATTCATCAAGAATCATAAGGCACAACACTTAATGATAGTCATAGGGTACAAATAAGCCATCAGGGAACAATCAATATCAATATAAATTGTAAGGATATAAGCAACAAACTTACAATTTCTGCCCAGGATGTGAGGGGTCTGTAGATATTTTCACAGCCCTCTTGTTGACTCGTGCAGTGCCCAGGTCCTCAATGGAAGGCAGGATGGCAGTAATTGTTTTTCCTGCAATTCTAATTATCCTCCGAAGTCTGTGTCTGTCTTGTTGGGTTGCAGAGCCAAACTGTACAGTTATGGAGGTGCAGATGACAGACTCCATCATTCCTCTGTAGAACTGGATCCGCAGCTCCTTGGGAAGTTTGAACTTCCTGAGTTGGCGCAGAAAGAACATTCTTGGTTGTGCTTTTTTGATGTTAGGTGTCCACTTTAGGTCTTGAGATATCTTGAGATATCATCATCCTCAATATCTCTGTTCTTCTGCTAAGACTGATCTCCATTTCCCTAAATATAAGGCTGGAGGACACCTATGACCTCAAGCTCATTAAACACACAAACAAGCCTATTTTCGGGAAGGTTGTGCTTTTTCCATCATTTTAAGATCCTTTCCCATGTGGATCCAAATGCCACTTTCCTTAAAACAGAACCCCGGGCTCACACTGCCCACAGCCCTGATTTGGTTCTGACCCAGCATTTTGGCTTCAGTGACCATCATGGATTGTTCTGTGTTACGATGAATGTAGATCTTTGCTGCAGGAAAGCCCCATGCCTCTCTTCCTCTCTCCTCCGTTCTCCAGATCCGTACTTCGGCCAGCGCTACATACACATTCTGGGCAGGAGGAAGCTGAGCCACGTAGTGAAATACACAGGGGGTTCGGCCGAACTGGAATTCTTCGTGGAGGGGCTGGAGTTCCCGGATGAGAGTTTTGATGGACTCGTCACCATCCACGTCAGTCTGCTGGAGCCGATGGCCGAGGTTGGTCTTTGGGCAGAAGGTTGGTCTCTGGGATGAGTACAGTGGTGGGATTCAAAAATATTTACTACCAGTTCTGTGGGTGTGGATTGGTGGGCATGGCAGGGGAAGGTTACTGCAAAATCCCTATTTCCTCCTGATCAGCCGGGATTCGGGAAACAGAGAATAGATGGGGGCGTGGCCAGCCAGAGGTGATATTTGCCAGTTCTACCAACTACTCAAAATTTCTGCTACTGGTTTTCCAGAATTGGTCAGAACCGGCTGAATCCCACCTCTGGCCGAGTGTCCCTTTTGGTCTCTGTGGTCTCAGTGTCCCTTTTGCCCTCCCCCTCCCATCAAAGAGCCTCTGGAAATCCTGGCATCCTGGCAGAGCTGGGGCTGACATGGCTTTGGCCAGGAGGAAAATCACAGCTTCTAATGTACCCAGTGTTTCACATGCCTTTTTCTGCCACCTCCCGCCAATGCAAGAGTTGTTGTTATTTTGCCTGTCTTTGCCTCTACAGTGTCAGCCTTCCTTGGCCAAGGGGCACCCTTGCTTTCTCACTGCCTAGCCTACCCCTGTACTGGTTCTGACCTAGGCTTCCCCAAAAAAGCACAGACTCCTGGCCCCGACAAAACCACTTTTATTAAACGAATGTGAATTCCTCTCATTCACATTCAGCCAAGGCCGGGCAAACAGTCTTTCAAAGGAGTATTTATTACTACAGACCTTATCCAGCTTGGAAAGCTGCTATGTAAATATTTTCCAAATGAAGTGCTGTGCAGGGAAAGACTGGGCACAGAGTCTCTGAGATTCACGGACAGATCTTCACACTCCTGAAACAAATCTAACGGCCGAATAAAGGAATTGTTTCCTGCAAAAGCCCTCTCCCCTTTCCCTCCTTTTTTATTTCCTATGGGAGGGGCCAAACACTTTCCACCTGTGTGGCTTTACTCCCAAGTCAACCCTGATTCTGAGCTGTTCTTTTCTTCTGGCAGCTCTGCGCAAGCGCACACTGGGAACAGGCTCCAGCTGTTCCTCTGCCTCGCTGTTGTCTAGCTCCGTAGGCACCTGATCACTGCCAGACAGCCTTGGCCCCGTCTCTGCCTCTGACGCAGAGCCCTCATCAGAGCCTTCCCCAACCTCCAGGACTGGCCCATGTTCCTCCCCAACCCTCCTCACTGTCTGACTCTGCTGCCAGTTCCGCTGGCCGCTGGCAGACCACAACAGTACCCACCTCCAGATGACTTTTAGAATCGTATCAATAGAGCCAGGGATGGAGGTTGTTTTTACATTACTGCTGGTCGCCTTCTCGGGTTGCTGGCCTGCTTGAAATGCCACCTGGGGTCTTATGGGAATCAGCTGTATCCCCTTACCTAACAATGCTAATTTCATTAGCCTAAAAATGCTAATTTCATTAGCCTAAAAATGCTAATTTCATTAGCCTTCATCTGCCAGTTGGGGCCCTCATTTCTAACTGCCCAACCTTCTCCATTTGATTTGGGGTGGACCTCACCCAGATGTTTAGCCCGCGTCCACTCCCTGACCGTTTCTCTCCACCGTCCGAATGCTGGCGGTTTCCAATTTCGTTTACCAATTAGCCAATTAATTATGTTTGCAATATGAAATCCTAGCCGGGAGCCGTTGGGTTATTTATTTATCTATTTGTGTCGGGAGCCCATTGGCTCTGAGCAGTTCACTTCTGCGTTTTTCTTTCTGGCAAATAACAAAAAAAACGTGAGTTTTTCATATATATTTTTTCAAACAGCAGTCCTGTTTTACACAAGGTGTTCTGACCGAGGCTTCCCAAGAGCATGAAGCAAACTCCATGTCACAACAACAACAAAAAAAAACCTTTTATTAATTTTCTGTGAATTCTGCTCATTCACATCCAACAAAGACTTTCGAGGGAGGATTTTCAGTCACAGACCTTATCTGGCTTGGAGAGCTGCCAACCCTCCTCCCCTCCCCAACTCATCCTCTTCCAGGCTCACCTCCAGAGGGGCCTCCAGCCATGAGATCCTCATCGTCAAAAGTGCTATCGTAACTCTTCCGGAACCAGTGCGCGATCTCCAACTCAGTGTCTTCCGGGAACGAGGCCTCGTCCAGTCGGTTGGAGGCCTGAGTCACCTGCAAAAGAGAGGAGGAGGGTTAGGGGAGGGGCTATCTTGCAGCCTTGGCTCACCTCCTGCCCGCATCCCAACCTGGCAGTTCAGGCAATTCTGATCTAGGCTTCCCAGCAGCACAAAGCCGAGTCCTCGTCCCAATAAACCTCTTTTATTTAATTTATAATCATAGACCTTATCTGGCTTGGAGAGCTGCCAGGCTGATATCTGCAGAACTTGGCAAGGAGTCTCAGAGAGTCACGAGCCAATGAAGTGAACTAATTGTCTCCTGCAAACTCCATTCCCCTTTCGCTCCACTTTTATTTCCTCTGGGAGGGGCCATTCATCGTCCACCTGTGGCCTTACTCCCAAGTCGATCCCTGTCCTTTAGCTGTTCCCTTTGTCTGGCAACTCTGCGCATGCGCACACTGGGAACAGGCTCCAGCTGTTTGTCTGCTTCACTGATGCCTGACTCTGAAGGCAGCTGATAACTGGCATACGGCTCTGGCCCCCTCTCTGCCTCCGACACAGAGCCTTCCCCAGACTCCAGGACTGGCCCATGTTCTTCCCCAACCTCCTCACTATCCAACTCCGCTGCCAGCTCTGCTGGCCGCTGGCGGACCACAACAGAATGCTTGATGATAGAAAGACTCCAGTGTTGCATTTCTTAACTTTTTTTTAAGAGTGGCTTTTTAAACAAATCTCCCGGCAGGGTATTCCGCAGGTCCCGATCTTCACCGACACTGTCGTTTTCCGGGTCGCGCCCTGGATCATGACCCCAAACACCTTGTCTCCAATCAGCGTCTTTGTGTGCAGGTAAAGGACCAAAGGAGTATACAGGTTGTTCTCAACCTATAGGGGCGTGGTGGCTCAGTGTCTAAGACGCAGAGCTTGTCGATCAGAAAGGTTGGCGGTTCAGCGGTTCGAATCCCTTGCGTCGCATAATGGAGGGAGCTCCCGTGACTTGTCCCAGCTTCTGCCAACCTAGCAGTTCGAAAGCATTTTAAAAATGCCAGTAGAAAAATAGGAATCACCTTTGGTTCCGTGTGCCTTTGGCATTTAGTCATGCCTTCCACCTCCTTTCTTCTTCAGTCCTTTCTTTCTTTCTTTCTTTCTTTCTTTCTTTCTTTCTTTCTTTCTTTCTTTCTTTTTTGTTCCTTTCTGCCTGCCTTTCCTTTCCTTCCTTCTTCCCTCTCTCCCTCCTTCCAACCTTCTTTCTTCTTCAGTCTTCTTTCTTTTCTTTCTTTCTTTCTCTTTCTCTCTCTGTCCCTCTCCCTCTTTCAGTCTTTTCTTTTCCTCCTTCCTTCCTCTTTCTCCCCCCCACCTCTTTCTTCTTCAGTCTTCTTTCTTCTTTCTTTCTGTCTTTTCTTTTCTTCCTTCCTTCCTCCCCTCCACCTCCTTTCTTCTTCAGTCTTCTTTCTTTCTTTTTCTTTCTTTCTCTCTCCCTCCTTTCTTTCTCTCTCTCCCTCCTTTCTGTTTTTTCTTTTCTTCTTTCCTTCTTCCCTCCCACCTCCTTTCTTCTTCAGTCCTTCCTTTCTTTCTTTCTCTCTCCATCCTTTCTTTCTCTCTCTCCCCCCTCCCTCCTTCTGTCTTTTCTTTTCTTCCTTCCTTCTTCCTTTCCACCTCCTTTCTTCTTCAGTCTTTTTTCTTTCTTTTTCTTTCTTTCTCTCTCCCTCCTTTCTTTCTCTCTCTCCTCCTCCTTCCTTCTGTCTTTTCTTTTCTTCTTTCCTTGGACCCATTCAGTCCTCTAAGAAAAAGAGCCAGAGATACAGAGTAGTTTCATGTGTTTATTAGAAACATAAGATAAGGAAGGTATTGTTATAAGAATTCATGCTGTATCTCCAGCTCTTTTTCTTGGAGGACGGAGTGGGCCCAGACATGGGCCATGGGTACCAGATGACGCTCTCTTCAAGGGAAGGATGCGCAGATCAGGATTCCGGCAACACCTCACTTTCTTCTCCTTTCCTCCACACAGTGTCAAGGACAACTATCTCTTCCTGAAGGAAATTAACAGTTTGGTGAGCAAAGCCGGATGCAAGATTAGTGTTTGCTCTCGGTACATGAACCGTGGCGACCGATGGATGCAGGTTAGCACCAGTGGCTGTGGCCAGATGCACTTCTTGCACACAGGTGTGAATGTGCGCTGCATCAGGGATGGGATTCAGCCGGTTCGTACCGGTTCGAGCAAACAGGATGCTAATTTTGCATTTGGTTTGCCGAACTGGTAGTTGGAAGGACTGGCTGGCCACGCCCACCCTTCCCCTCCCAGGAGTCTCCTTGTGGTGAGCAAAGCCGGATGCCGGATTAGTGTTCATCATGCCAGGTAAATGCAGGGCCTGCGTGGAGGCTCTGGGAGGAACCCGGATGAGGCCGTTTTCGCCCTCCCGGAGGCTCAGGAAAAGGGTAAAAATCCCCCCCTCTGCTGTAGTGCAGGAGGCTGAGTAGGCCACGCCCACCCAGCAACCGGGCAGCTAAAATGTTTCAATCCCACCCCTGCACTGCATGTCTCCATAAAATTCTCCATAGATTGATAAACGTTGACGATACGCCATCCACTTGGCATCAACTCTTAGCGACCACATAAAATAGATTCTCTCCGTAATGATCTTCTCGATTGTTCTTCCCAAAGGCAGCCTTGTTTCTCAAACTTGGCACGCTTAAGAATGTGGACTTCGACTCCCGAAATCCCCTCGCTGGGCCTTTGATCTCCCCACACCTTACTTCTTCCCTTCAGATCCCATGTGCTTCAGCTGTAGAGAATCTTGCAACCTCCGTAGTCCTGATTCTCCTTCTCTTGCAGGACGAGATTGAATTTGGCTACATTCAGGCACCCCACAAGCAGTTCCCGGTGGTTTTGGACTCTCCGCGGGATGGAGGCCTGGAATATTTTGCCGTCAAAGAGATTTTGGTAAGTGCTTCGTTGTTGTTGGTTGCAAAGTGGTGTCCAATCCATCGCGACCCCAAGGACAACATTCCTCCAGGATTCCCTGTCCTCTATCATCCTCTGGAGTCCATTTAAGCTTAGGCCGACTGCTTCGGTGACTCCATCCAGCCACCTCCTTCTCTGCCGTCCCCTTCTTCTTTTGCCCTCCATCGTTCCCAGCATGAGGCTCTTCTCCAGGGAGTCCTTTTTCCTTCTCATTAGGTGGCCAAAGTACTTGAGTTTCCTCTTCAGGATCCGGCCTTCTAAAGAGCAGTCAGGGTTGATCTCCTCTAGGACTGACTGGTTGGATGGCCTTGCAGTCCAAGGGACTTAATGCAGGAGTCTTCTTCTCCAGCACCAGAGCTCAAAGGCCTCCATTCTTTGGCACTCAGCCTTCTTTATGGTCCAACTTTCACAGCCATCCATGGCAACTGGGGAAACCATTGCTACGGCTGTGCTTTCCTCTCTTAGTGATCTTGTCGTGGGAGCTGAGGCACTCCTCAGGGGCAAAGACATCTAAAAATATTATTCAAGGGAGTAAGCAGCAAAAGACCGATAGCAAACTGGCAGGAAAATCTGATATACATACATACATACATACATACATACATACATACATACATACATACAAAAAAAGCTTTCCGTTTTGCACTTAACTGGCAGGAAAATCTGATATATATATACACATACATACATACATACATACATACATACATACATACATACATACATACATACATTAAAAAAGCTTTCCGTTTTGCACTTTGATGGAGCCCTGTCTGGAAAAGATCTTGACAGACTTGAACAATGGGCCCCGTCTAACAAAATGAAATTCAGTGGTGAAAAAAGGAAGGTTTTACACTTAGGCAAGAAAAACCAAAGGTACAGGAGCCGAGGTGGCGCAGTGGTTAGAGTGCAGTACTGCAGGCCACTTCAGCTGACTGCTAGCTGCAGTTCGGCGGTTCAAATCTCACCGGCTCAAGGTTGACTCAGCCTTCCATCCTTCCAAGGTGGGTGAAATGAGGACCCAGACTGTGGGGGCGATATGCTGACTCTGTAAACCGCTTAGAGAGGGCTGAAAGCCCTATGAAGCGGTATATAAGTCTAACTGCTATTGCTATTGCTATAAGTACAGATTGGGTGAAACTTGGCTCAATAGCAGTAAGTAAGAATAATCTTGGAGGCCCAATGAACAATAACTTCAATATGAGTCAGCCATTGTGGCAGCTGCCAAAAAAAGCCAACACAGTTCTAGGCTGCATCAACAAAGGGATAGAATCAAGATCATGTGAAGTGTAAAATACCACTTTATCATGCCTTGGTAAGGCCATATATGGAACACTGCATCCCGTTTTGGTCACCATGGATATTGAGCTCTGGAAAGAGTGCAGAGAAGACCAAAGAGATTATTAGGGGGCTGGAAGCTAAAACATACTGTATGAAGAACGGTTGCAGGAATTAGGTATGTCTAGTCTAGGTGGCTCAGTGGCTAAGACGCTGAGCTTGTCGATCAGAAAGGTCGGCAGTTCAGCGGTTTGAATCCCTAGTGCCGCTTAATGGAGCGAGCTTCCGTTACTTGTCCCAGCTTCTGCCAACCTAGCAGTTCGAAATGCTTACGCGTAAAAATGCAAGTAGAAAAATAGAGACCACCTTTGGTGGGAAGGTAACAGCATTCCGTGCGCCTTTGGTGTTTAGTTATGACCACGGAGACATCTTCGGAGAGCGCTGGCTCTTCGGCTTTGAAACGGAGATGAGCACTGCCCCCTACAGTTGGGAACGACTAGCAGATATGTGCGAAGGGAACCTTTACCTTTTAGTCTAGTGAAAAGAAGGACTATGGGAGGTGTTGCGGCTCAGCAGGAGCCGTTGGAGCTGCAAACAGACTCTGACAGCCAGGGGCCCTATGAGTCGGCTCTGGAAGATGTGGGGGACCCTGGACAGGGTTCAAACTCTGAGCAGGAACCAGAGAGGCTGGTTGGCCACCAGGAGGCCCCTAAGGTGTGGAGCAGTGGTGAAAGCCAAAGGTAGTTGGTCCTGGACGCCAGGCAAAGGTGGGCAGATAAACGCTGAGAGTAACTACGCAGATACAGAAGATAATTGGACCCAGGTGGTTGTAATTAGGCTCCTCTCAAGAGAGTATATAAGGAGAGACTTTGGGAGGTGGCTGTTTGTAGGATTCAACTAATATACCAATGCTGGAGAAGCTCTCGTGTGTATTTCTTATCTTGGAAGTCTGGATTGCTGCCAAAGTCTTGTTGGTGTGTTTAATTTACTGTGAATAAATTGTCTAGCAGTAATCTTGTCTTGGAGTGCCTCGGCGTATGGAGGGAGGGGGTCAGAACAGGGAGGTATGATAGCAGTGTTCCAATATTTGAGAGGCTGCCACAAAGAAGAGGGGAGTCCGGTCAACCTATTTTCCAAAACATCAAAAGGCCAGGCAAGAAACAATGGTTGGAAACTAACGAACTAGAGAAGCAACCTGGAATTGAGGATAAATTTCCTGACAGTGAAAACTATTAATCAGGCTTAGCTTTAGAAGTTGTGGGTGGCTTTCAAAAGGAGACTTTGAAAGTTATAAACTTAGCCGAAATGGCAAAAATTTCAGCATATCTTAAAGAACATTCAAATGAGAGATATAAACGAGACTGGAAAAAATGGATTGATTATACACAAAGCAAATATGGGACTAAGAAACTCCAGATAGCCTATGCTTAAGATTAGCAATAACTTAAACTGTTTAAAGTTTGGGTAACAGTAAGAAGCTGAGTTCAATGTAGAGATCTTATTGACCTTTTTTTTTCCCCCTGCTTTGTTTTAAGACATTTTAGACTGTGTTTGCTAAAAAGTTATACCGTGTACGAGCTCTGGGAAGTCGGGGGGAGGGAAGGGAGCTGGGGTTCTAGGGGGAGGGGGGGAGGGGGGAAATATAATATGTGTTAGATCTTAAAGCACATGATTGCACTTGTATACTGTGGCTTTTCAATGTTAGTGTAAAAATAGGACAAGCTGAATATATTGGTAGACAATAGAGGTACACCGAAGGGAGGAGTAGAGTGAAAGAAGAAGGAGGGGTGGAGAGGGTGGGAGAGAGGATTGGAGGCAGGAGGAGAAGGTAGGGAGGGAATGTATTGGGAGAGAGGAGTGATAGAGGGGGAGGGGAAGTAGGATGTAGAGGGGTATGTTGGAAGGAAGAATGAAGGTTGGAGGGGGGGGTGAAAGAGGGTGTATGGTGGGTCAAAGTGGTATATTGGGATTGTATTGTGGGGGGTATTGTCTATAAAAGTGAGGGCTGTGTTTATTATTTAATGTTATATGCCCCGGTTATGCATAGTATACATGTGGATGTATGGAATGAAATGGAAATAAACGTATTTTCAACAAAAGGAGACTGGGCAGCCGTTTGTCCGAAATGGGATAAGGACTGCTCGAGCAGCGGGTTGGACTAGAAGACCTCCCAGGCTCCTTGACACTCTATTCTGTGGGCCAAAAACAGCCTGAAAACAGACAGAAAAATGACCTGAAAGTGGCCAAATAACTGGCCTGAAAACAACCTAAAAATGGCCTGAAAACAGCCCAAAAGTGGCCTATATTTTGGCTGTTCGTCAGCCGTCTTCAGGCTGTCTTCTGGCACTCCAACACCCGCGAAGACCAGCTGGCGACGGAGCACGTGCCCCCTGAGAGGGCTGTGCGTGCCACCTCCGGCCCGCGTACCACAGGTTTGCCACCTCAGTTCTAGCCTCCTCTTCAACCCTCGGGCACTTGCTTGCGTTAGGACTTTTCCCGACAGGCACAATGCAGCAGGCATGCCATCCTTAATGGACCTTCGGATTGCCGAGTGTTGTTTTCAAGGTCCCATGTCAATCCGTGGCGTCCAGAAGTGGAATGCATGAACTGGACACCCATATTTCGGGGATGGCGTATGCTACAGATGCCCTGCCAAGAATGGAAATGTTTTCTGGAGGGCCCAGACCTCCTCCGCCAAGGACTCCGTCAAGGACTCCTGTCCCCCCTGAGTTCCAAACCTATCGACCCCTCAAAAACTCTGTACGATCCCCAATAGGGACCCTGCAACGCTTCGGCACCCCTGAATTTGGGGGGTGGGGAGGGTAGCCTGTGAATTTAATCGGATCTCTTCCCATGTGGCGCCAGAACCTGGCTGTTTTCGAAGCGTAGCTGGTAACCGGAGCCGAGAGCGAGGCGCCGCCAGTGTGACCCGAAGAAGACGCTCCCTATCCATATATGGACTGATCATTCCTAAATGTAGGAAATCCATCATTTCTCCTGCCTTCCGATGAGGACGTGCAACCCTGAATTGGTCACGGAGGGAGAAATCGCATACCTCTCTCACTTTGCAAATAAAATCCAGGTTGGTTGACGGAGATCAACCGTGGGGGGAAAAAAATTCTACCTGTCTCCTGCCGTTTGTTTCGCCAAGGGAAACCAAGAAGCCGGAGTGCTTAAATATTAAATATCCCCATCTTTTGTTCAATCTTTCCTCTCCTTGGCCCCCTGACTTTGTGCCTTCTCATTTTCCGATGAGGGTACTTAGCAGACTGCTCTTTCTCACCACCGGCTGGATAAGTGCCTGTTCGTAGCCTCTTGAGAGGCACTTAACAGAAAACGAGACCAGGAAGAATTCATTTCTCTGTGGACACAGAGCAGAAGGAAAAGAATTTGGTAGCGATCAGGATTTCGCGCAGTTTTCTAGAGATATCTGGCCTTCTTTGGCTGTTTTTGCACCGCAAATTGTTGTCTTGGAGGAACATACAACATACAATAACAGACTTGGAAGGGGCCTTGGAGGTCTTCTAATCCAACCCCCTACTTGGGCAGGAAACTCTACACCACTTCAGAGAAATGGGTATCCAACATCTTAAAAACTTCTAGTGTTGGAGCATTCACAACTTCTGGAGGCAAGTTGTTCCACTGATTAATTGTTCTCACTGTCAGGAAATTTCTCCTTAGTTCTAAAATGCTTCTCTCCTTGATTAGAATATAGAATCACAGAGCTGGAAGGGACCTTGAAGGCCTTCTAGTCCAACCCCCTGCTTAGGCAGGAAACTCTACACCACTTCAGACATGTGGCTATCCAACATCTTCTTAAAAACTTTCCGTGTTGGAGCATTCACAACCTCTGGAGGCAAGTTGTTCCACTGATTAATTGTTCTCACTGTCAGGAGATTTCTCCGCAGTTCTAAGTTGCTTCTCTCCTTGATTAGTTTCCACCCATTACTTCTTGTCCTGCCCTCATTGTTTAGCAATAGCAGTAGACTTATATACCGCTTCATAGGCCTTTCAGGCCTCTCTAAGCGGTTTACAGAGAGTCAGCATATTGCCCCCAACAATCTGGGTCCTCATTTTACCCACCTCGGAAGGATGGAAGGCTGAGTCAACCCTGAGCCGGTGAGATTCGAACCGCTGACCTGCTGATCTAGCAGTAGCCTGCAGTGCTGCATTTAACCACTGCGCCACCTTGGCTCCTCATTATTCCTTGTCTGGCCTTCGGGTGCTTTGGAGAATAGTTTGACTCCCTCTTCTTTGTGGCAACCCCTGAGATATTGGAACGCTGCTATCATGTCTCCCCTAGTCCTTCCCTTCATTAAAGAAAATAGTAAAAGAAATTGTTGAGAGGCGTCTGGATTCGAATGTGGTGTTCCTTTGGCCGAGAACAGTGCAGTTATTTCCTTCCACTTTTTAAGCCACTGTCCTGGGGCATCCTGGGTGAGGCAGCATGCCGGCCAACTTGGGGATATCTGCCCCACGAGTAAAACATGCATTAAAACCATGTAGACACATTTGAGGCTTCTGTATAAGTGCCCGGAGGGATTGCCAAATGCCGCTTGCTAATCCCGGGGAATTTGCAAGAAAGCTGAAAAAGGAACAGGGCAGCCAAGTGGAGGGAAGGCGGGGTTTTCTTTCCACACCTCTTGAGAATTAATGGCCTTTTTAAAAACTTTAGCAGAAGCTAGCAGAAACCAAGGCTTGTAACTCAAGACTCTCTCCAGCTTCGGCCTCCCCACTTTCAGAGCCTGGCTGTGGGGAGGGGAAACAGGCAAGGGAAGGAGGGGGGGAATTTGCAAGGTTGTGAAAACGGTTGCGCAAGATTTTCTGAAGCTGTAGTGTCTCCTGGTGCCTGCCTTCCTTTCTCAAATGCTGATTCAGTTCTACAGAGGAATGATTGAGTCCGTCATCTGCACCTCCGTAACTGTCTGGTTTGGCTCTGCAACCCAACAAGACAGACACGGACTTCAGAGGAGAATCAGAACCGCAGAAAAAACAATGGCTACCAACCTGCTTTCCATTGAGGACCTGGGCACTGCACGAGTCAAAAAGAGGGCTGTGAAAATATCTACAGACGCCTCGCATCCTGGACAGAAATGGTTTCAACTCCTACTCTCAAAACGACACTATAGAGCACTGCACACCAGAACAATTAGACAGAAAGGCAGTTTTTCCCCCGAACGCCATTACTCTGCTAAACAAATAATTCCCTGTCAAACTATTCACTAAGGCTGCACTATTATTACTATTAGTCTTCTCATCGTTCCTCTCCCCCATCTCCTCCGACTTAGGACTGCAGGACTGTTAACTTTGTGGCTTGTATCCTTAGGATTTATTTTGATATTGTTTCCTGATTGCTTATTTGTACCCTTTGATTATCATTAAGTGTTGTATCTTATGATTCTTGATGAATGTATCTTGTTTTTTTAATTCACACTGAGACCTTACGAACCGAAAACAAATTCCTTGTGTGTCCAATCCCATTTGGTCTATTCCTATTCCTCCTATTTTTCTATTTGTATTCTTTCTATTTTTTTTTCTTATTCTGTTCTATTCTATTCCTATTCCTATTTCTCCTATTCTTTCTATTTCTATTCTTTCTATTTCTTATTCTATTGCTATTCTTTCTTTCTATTCTTTCTATTTCTATTCTATTCTATTATACTCCCTATTCTATTCTATCCCCTATTCCTATTCTATTTCTATTCTTTCTATTTCTTATTCTATTCCTATTCCTATTCTTTTTTCTATTCTTTCTATTTCTATTCTATTCCCTATTCTATTCTATCCCCTATTCCTATTCTATTTCTATTCTTTCTATTTCTTATTCTATTCCTATTCCTATTCTTTATTTCTATTCTTTCTATTTCTGTTCTATTCCCTATTCTATTCTATCCCCTATTCCTATTCTATTTCTATTCTTTCTATTTCTTTTTCTATTCTATTCCCTATTCTATTCCCTATTCTATTCTACTCTACTCTATTCCTATTCTATTCTATTCCCAATCCTATACATATCCCTTTCCTGTTCTATTTCTGTTCTATTCTACTCTACTCTATTCCTATTCTATTTCTATTCTTTCTATTTCTTATTCTATTCCCTATTCTATTCTATTTTACTCTACTCTATTCTATTACCTATCCCTTTCCAGTTATTTCTATTTCTGTTCTATTCTACTCTACTCTGTTCCTATTCTATTCTATTCCCTATTCTATCCTATCCCCATCCTTTTCCTGTTCTTTCTATTTCTAGTTCTATTGTATTCTATTCTATTCTATTATGTCTAGCCTACATTCTATTCTATTCTATTATTATTCTACTCTACTCTATTCTATTCTATTCTTATTCTTATTCTACTCTACTCTACTCTACTCTACTCTATTCAAAGAAGTCTGGCCACATGCACACAGGGGCACACATGTGTGTCCTTCTCTGTGCCAACCAGAGAAGTTTCTCCCTGCCTGGGCTCAGAGATGAAGATGTCGTCGGTGACCTCCTGCCAATCTCCCGGAGCCCATGGTTGGCACAGGATCCTGACAAGCATACCTGGCAGGACGGACTGCCCTTCCCTCTCGCCTGTCCCAGCGGCCCAGTCCGCTGGATGGAATTACAGCCGCGTGGCCTGGGCACAAGCCGTCTAATTTGCAGCAAAGCTGCCCTGGCAGGTTCTCCTGGATCCGAGCGGCGCTCCGTTTTCAAAGCCCTTTCTGTCCCTCTCTCTTCTTCTTCTTCTTCCTCCTCCTGCCTGCCTGCCCTGGAGTGAGATTCCTTTGGCTAGGAGGAAAGCCCCCCCCCCCAGCGGCTTCATCAGGACTAGTGGCTTGACGGCAGAGAGATTTACAGCCGGGATTCCACAGGGCTGATTGGCGGATAAGTTGGATAAGTGCCTTTGCCTTTCCTGGGAAGCGGGATTTCCTTGGCTCGGCTTGAATCCCCTGAAGTGTTTACGAAAACGGTCTCTGAACGGCAGAATGCGCAGAAGGATATTTCTGCGCATTTTGCTCTGGGGGAAGCTGTGGGGCTCCGTCTGCACACAGGAGGAGACCACAGCTCTGGAGGAACTTTTCCAATGTGACTTCCTTTCTTTCCTTTTCCCTTCCTTCCTTCCTTCTTCCATTCCCTCCTTTTTCCTTCCTCTCTTCCAACCACCAAAGTATTCGTCTCTCCTTTTCCTCCTTCCCTTTCTCTCTTCCTTCTCCTTCCTCCCTTCCTTTTCCTTCTTTCTTTCTTCCCTCCCCATCCCTTCCTCCCCATCCCTTCCTTTCCTTCCCTCCTTTTTCCTTCCTCCCTTCCAACTACCCAACTATTCTTCTCTCATCTCTCCCTTTCCTCCTTCCCTTTCTCTCTTCCTTTTCCTTCTTTCCTTCTTTCTTCCTTCCTTCCCTCCCTCCCCATCCCTTTCTCCCCATCCCTCCTTTTCCTTCCTTCCTTCTTTATTTCCTTCCTTTTTCCTTCCTCCCTTCCAACTACCCAACTATTATTCTCTCATCTCTCCCTTTCCTCCTTCCCTTTCCCTCTTCCTTCTCCTCCCTTCCTCCTTTTTCCTTCTTTCTTTCTTCCCTCCTTCCCCCATCCCTCCCTCCCTCCCTCCCTTTTCCTTCCTTCTTTCTTTCATTCCTTCCTCCCTTCCTTTTTCCTTCCTCCCTTCCATCCACCCAACTATTCTTCTCTCATCTCTCCCTTTCCTCCTTCCCTTTCCCTCTTCATTCTCCTCCCTTTTTCCTTCCTTCCTTCCTTTCTTTCCTTCCTCCCTCCCTCCCTTCCAACCACCCAAGTATTCTTCTCTCATCTCTCCCTTTCCTCCTTCCCTTTCTCTCTTCCTTCTCTTTCCTCCCTCCTTCCCTTCCTTCTTTCCTTCCTTCCTTCCCCATCCCTCCCTCCTTCCCTTCTCTTTCCTTCCTTCCTGGCAGTTCTCCAAATCAGATAAGATCTGTGACTGTAAATCCTTCTTTGCTGGATGCAAATGAGCAGAATTCACAGCAAATTAATAAAAAAGGGTTTTTGTCAGGACAAGGAGTTGGCTTTAGGCTCTTAGGAAGCCTCGGTCAGAACACCTCTGGTGGAGTTTCCCATTCCATTCTCACACTCATGTCCTTGGTTGTTCTGTTCTGGATTGGCATCTCTGCTTCCTGTCGTCCCTC
Organism: Thamnophis sirtalis; assembly: GCF_051295495.1. NCBI lineage: Eukaryota > Metazoa > Chordata > Lepidosauria > Squamata > Natricidae > Thamnophis > Thamnophis sirtalis. The sequence continues at coordinate 38,579,163 of NW_028261395.1, forward strand.
CTCCCTACATTCCCTTCCTCCCCCCCCTCCCACATTTTACGGCAGGGTGCCAGCCGAAGGGAAGCATCCTGAAGTGTTTACGATGGCAGACCTGAGCCAGAGCTTGGATTCCTGTCCTCTTCAGGTAGACATCTGCCATGAAACTTCATCTCTTGCTTTCTCTCCCCAGGGCCCAGATTTTGGCTACGTGACACGGGAGCCTCTCTTTGAGATCGTCACCGGCCTGGACTCCTTTGGGAACTTGGAGGTCAGCCCCCCAGTCTCGGTCCATGGGAAGGAGTATCCTTTGGGCAGGATCCTCATTGGGAGCAGCTTCCCCACGTAAGCAGGAAAAGTTTGTGGAAACTGGGGAATGCAGCTTATTGATTTTTATGTGTATTATTTCGGCACGCTCAAAGTTTCCTTCCTTCTCTCATATCCTTCCTTCCTCTCTCCTTTTTCCTTCCTTCCTCCCAACCATTCTTCTCTCTTCTCTTCCTTTCTACCTCTCTCCTTCTTCCTTCCTTCCATCCATCCATCTATTCACTCATCTCTCCCTTTCTCCCTCTCTCCCTTTTTCCTTCCTTCCTCCCTCCCTCCCAACCATTCTTCTCTCTTCTCTTCCTTTCTACCTCTCTCCTTCTTCCTTCCTTCCATCCATCCATCTATTCACTCATCTCTCCCTTTCTCCCTCTCTCCCTTTTTCCTTCCTTCCTTCTTCCCTCCCAACCATTCGTCTCTCATCTCTCCCTTTCTACCTCTGTCCTTCTTCCTTCCTTTCATCCATCCATCTATTCTTCACTCATCTCTCCCTTTCTTTCTCCCTCCCTCCCTTTTTCCTTCCTTCCTTCCTTCCTCCCTCCCTCCCAACCATTCTTCTCTCTTCTCTTCCTTTCTACCTCTCTTCTTCCTCCTTCCTTCCATCCATCCATCTATTCTTCACTCATCTCTCCCTTTCTCCCTCCCTCCCTTTTTCCTTCCTTCTTTCCTCCTTCCCTCCCAACCATTCTTCTCTCATCTCTCCCTTTTTACCTTCTTCCCTCCCCTTTTCCTTCCTTCCTTCCTTCCTTCCTTTCTTCTTCCCTTCCTTCCTCTACCCCTCCCAACTATTCCTCTCTCATCGCTCCCTTTCTACCTTCTTCCCTCCCTTTTTCCTTCCTTCCTTCTTTCCTCCCTTCCTCCACCCCTCCCAACTATCCTTCTCATCCCTCCCTTTCTATCTTCCTTCCTTCCTTCCTTCCTTCCTTCCTTCCTTCCTTCCATCCAGCCATTCTTCTCTCATCTCTCTCTTTCTACCTCCCTCCCACCTTTTTTGTCAAGGTACTGAGGATTTAATAGCTGCCAGCTGATGAAAGGTTGTAAGCTGTAATCTGCAAGTTGATGTAATGTAATATAAGGCAGATGCAATAAGGCTGGTTCATTGCAGTTATGGTGTAACCCTTTTAGGATTCTGATGGGACAACAATTCTTTTCTCCTCCCTCCCTCCTTCATTCCTTCCTTCCTTCCAGCCATCCATTCTTCTGTCATCTCTCCTTTTCTACCTTCCATCCTTCCTCCTTTTTCCTCCCTTCCTTCTATCCATCCATCCATTCTTCTTTCATCTCTCCCTTTCTGCCTTCCTTCCTTCTAGCTCTGGGGGACGCCGAATGACCAAGGTGGTGCGCAACTTCCTCCAGGCCCAGCGGGTCCAGTCCCCAGTGGAGCTGTATTCAGACTGGCTGACCGTTGGCCACGTGGACGAGTTTGTGACCTTCGTTCCCGTCCCTGGCAAGAAGGCAAGAATGGCACAATTTTTCCTTTAAAATGTCTTCCTACATTCTCCCAGTTGGGGCAGCTTTATGGTGCCCTTCTCTGCTGGGCTTTGAAAGCGTGCCAGCACCCCTAGAGATTAGTAGTAGTAATAGTAGTAGTAGTAGTAGTAGTAGTAGTAGTAGTAGTAGTAGTTAGTAGTAGTAGTGATGGTGGTGGTGGTGGTGGTGGTGGTGGTGGTAATCATCATCTAACCAAAAGCTAACTTGGAACTGGTTGAGATCAGGAGTACTGAAAAAAGAAACAGAAGGCTTTATTTTGGCAGCTCAAGAACAAGCCTTAGCCACAAGGTACATGAAGGCCAAAATTCAGCATGTTACCACCAATAGTAAATAATTGACTGGACCCAGATGGAGTTGGACGATTTGGACAGAAAAACAAGGAAGCCTATGACAATGAATCATGCCCTGCACCCTAAAAGTGATGTTGACCGATTATATCTACCAAGAGCAGAAGGGGGTCGAGGATTCCTACAAGTAAAGCAAACTGTGGAATAAGAAAGACACAGCTTGAATGACTACATCCAGAAAAGTGAAGAACCAATGATTAAGGAAGTAAATAAAGGAGGCCTTTTGAAGACAACTAAGTCAAAAGCTGAATATAAGGAAGAAGTAATTGAGAAGCGAGCTGAAAATTGGAAAAAACAATGCTATGCATAGCCAATGCTTGAAAAGGCAAAGCTGACCAAAAGCTAACTTGGAACTGGTTAAGATCAGGAGCACTGAAAAAAGAAACAGAAGGCTTTATTGTAGCAGCTCAAGAACAAGCCTTAGCCGCAAATTGCATGAAGGCAAAAATTCAGCATGTTGCCACCAATAGCAAATGTCACCTCTGCAATGAGAAAGACGAGACAGTCAACCACTTGATCAGTGGGTGCAGCAAAATTTCACAAACTGACTACCTACAATGCCATGACTGCATTGCTAAAATCATTCCCTGGAAACTGTGCCAGAAGTTTAGATTTGAGTACAGCAAAAACCACTGGGAACATCAGGTTCAGAAGGTTTTAGAGAATGAGAAAGTCAAGATCTTGTGGGACTTCAGAATTCAGACTGACAGGCACTTGGCCCACAACACACCTGACGTAACAATAGTTGAAAAGAAAAAAGTTTGGTTCATTGACATTGCAATACCTGTAAATGCATGAATTGAAGATAAGCAGCAAGAAAAAAAATCATAAAATACCGGGACTTGCAAATTGAAGTTGAGCGACTGTGGAAAAAGAGGTTGTGTGTTGTCCTAATTGTAATTGGAGCCCTTGGAGCAATACCTAAAGGGCTATCTCGCTATTTGGAAATTTTAAATTTATCAAACTTGAACATTCTGATTCTACAAAAAAACCACCCTACTTGGAACAGCTTATATCCTCCGATGTTACTGTTACTGCATCTCTGTTCCTGGAGATGCCAGAGTTGAAGAAAAAGAACTAGAAAAATTAATGAAATATCGCAACCTGGCCATTGAAACTACATGGCTATGGAACAGTGATACCCACTGTCATCGGGGCACTTGGCACCATGTCCAAGAATTTTACAAAAAAACTTAAAGAAATTGCAGCTTCCTGCAATAACACCAACAGAATTGCAAAAAACTGTGCTACTAGGAACATCATATATTTTAAGAAGATACTTGGTTGATACCTAGGATGCTGGCAGCAACCCATATCAACCATTAGCACCAATCAATGGTATTTGTGATGCATTTTTGAATGCTCAGTTGGCTGAGTTTCATGTTTAATGAATAAAGTATAATAATAATAACAAATAATAATTTATTGATATCGCTGTACCAGGAGACACCAGAATCGAAGAAAAAGAACTAGAAAAAAATCATGAAATAACACGTCCTGGCCATCAAAATGGTTCACTGACAAAAGGGCGACCGACAAAAGCGCGCCTGACTAAACCGCGGTGACGAAACCGCGAGTTCTAAAGCGCTCCGATGAATGAGCGCTGAATCGCGGCGACAACAGCGCGGCGAAAGAAGCGTGCTGTAAACCTAAACCTAAACCTAAACCTAACCCTAAACCAGTGGTGGGTTTCAAAATTTTTTGGAACCTCTTCTGTAGGTGTGGCTTGCTTTCCGGGTCCACTGGTGGAACCTCTTCTAACCGGTTTGGTAGATTTGACGAACCGGTTCTACCGAATAGGTGCGAACTGGTAGGAACCCACCTCTGCCCTAAACGTAACTCTAACCCTAACCCTAACCCTAAACGTAACCCTAAACCTAACCCTAACCCTAACCCTAACCCTAACCCTAACCCTAACCCTAACCCTAACCCTAACCCTAACCCTAACCTTAAACCTAACCCTTACCTTAACTTAAATCGCCCTTCTGCCGACGCACTGTTGTAAATCGCCCTGTCGACGCGTTGTTGTCGGTGCGTTGATGACATCATGGTTTTAGCGACGCGGTTTTGTCGGCACGCTTTTGTCATGCGCGCTTTTGTCGGGTCACACATCAAAACTACGTGATTATGGATGAAACATGTGACAGTGATGCCCATTGTCATCGGGGCACTTGGCACCATGTCCAAGAATTTGACACAATACATCAAGAGATTGCCGCTTCCTGCAATAACACCAGCAGAACTGCAAAAAAAAAATTGCACTACTCGGAACATCATATATTTTAAGAAAATGCTTGGGTCTATGCCTAGAATGCTGGCAGCAGCCTGTATCAACCTTCAGGGCCAGCTAATAATATTTGTGATACATTTTAAAATGTTCAGTTGACTTTGAGTTTCATGTTTAATAAATAAAGTATATAATAATTTATTGAAATTGTCTGCCACGTTATGCCCAATGTCTTCCTTCTCCACCCACCCACCCCCCAGCAATTCCGGATGCTCATGGCCAGCCCCTCCGCCTGCTACAAGCTTTTCCGAGAGAAGCAGAAAGAAGGCCACGGGGAAGCCATCATGTTTAAAGGTGAGTGGCCTCCGGCATCCCCAGTTGCAAACTTTTGACAGCAGAAGTGGAGTGAACACTGGTGAGACCCACTTCCCTCCCCGAGAATGGGAGGAAGTCTCCAAGTGGGTCAGTAGCAGCGTAAATTGTGTGCCGGAGGGAGGATGAGCAAACTTTAGTAGTTTAGTTTAGTTTAGTTTAGTTTAGTTTAGTTTAGTTTAGTTTAGTTTAGTTTAGTTTAGTTTAGTTTAGTTTAGTTTAGTTTAGTTTAGTTTAGTTTAGTTTAGTTTAGTTTTTTAGTTTAGTTCATTGTCATTGCACCTCGCACAATGAAATTAAATGCCATCTTCAGTGTACATTCTAACTATAAAAATAAAAACACAAACACACATCCTTGCTATATCATTGAATTTGAAAACCCCGATATTGCATTCAAGTTTCCAAGTTTAATAAAATTTGTATGCCGCCCACTCCCATTGGGACTCTGGGCGGCTCACAACAAGACAAAGAAACATTTAAAATTTAAAAATAGAAAATACAACATTAAAATTCCACATCATCCATTCCATCTAAGCGGGGCTGGATATCAATCAACAGCCCCAGGCCTGCCGGAACAGCCAGGTCTTGACGGCTTTACAGAAGGCCGGGAGAGTGGTAAGGGTCCGGATCTCTGCGGGTAGATCGTTCCACAGGGCCGGGGCAGCAACAGATTGCACTACACCGTAGAATTCAATATGGTTCCTGCCCTGGGATAGAAACTGTTTTTCAACCTTGATTTTATTGTCCTGTACCGGCTGCCAGATGGTAATAGTTAAAAAAAAAAAGGGCGAGAGGGGGAATGGATCTTTAAGGATGTTTTGAACTTTCTTAAGGCAGAGGGAACTATAAAGCTCTTTCAAAGAGGGGAGAGGGGCAACCCATGATCCTCTGGGCAATGACGTTGACCCTCTGGAGCGCTAATCGGCAAACCATACACAGGTGCAGTAAGTTAAAATCAGAGGTGGGTTCCTACCAGTTCGCACCTATTCGATAGAACCAGTTCGTCAAATCTACTGAACCGGTTAGAAGAGGTCCCACCAGTGGACCCGGAAAGCAGGCCACGCCTACACAAGGGGTTCCAAAAAAATTTGAAACCCACCACTGGTTAAAATACTCTCTATGGTGCAGCGGTAGAAGGTAACCAGCCGTTTTTTGTTAATTTATCGTTTCCTGAGATGTCTCAGGGAGTATAATCTCTGCTGGGACCTTTTGACCAGGATTGCAGTGTGAGTTGCCCCAGGTGAGGTCCTCTTTTTATGACGACACCCAGAAACTTAAAACTGACCACTTGCTCCACTCAGTCTCCATTGATAAGCAAAGGCTGGGTGTCTGATCTATTCTTTCTGTAGTCCGCTATAAGCTCCTTGATCTCCTTGGTGTTAAGGACCAAGTTATGGTCTCCATACCATGAATGCAACCAGTCCATCCCATCCTTATCAGTGACCTTCTGCACAAACCATGCCATCTGCTGCAAACAGTTACAGACCTTGAAGACCAGATATCTGGAATAGGAAACAACATATCTGGAATAGGAAACGGTGGCATTTTGGCGCCCAGTTTTATCCTGGGCTTCTCTAAAGCAGATGTGCAGGATAGACAAGATTTTTCTTGCTGCGAGGGGGTTTAGCGGGCGGGGCTGCAATCCTAGCGGAGGCGGGTGGCACCGTCGGAGAGCTAGCGAGACCCGCTTGACGCCAGGCAGAGCAGCGCTCGGAACAGGTGGGAGGGGATCGCAGGCGGGTGACATTTTATTGCCCGACAGCTGGGCCTTCCGAGTGGGCCATTTCTCTTCATTTAAAAAGGAGCTGAAGGGGACGTAAATCACCACACTTCCCAATTCCCAAATGGAGGGGTGTCGTCTCCAACGGAGATTAGCTGTTAGGCCGGATGGATCCCTCGGCACAGCCTGGCTGGTGACTCTGCTTCATCGGCTCTGCCTTCCTGGCTGGAGGGGGGGGGCAAGTGGGATTTGAAGGGGACTGAAAGGTGGAGGGTTTTTCTCAAGCATCCCACCTTGTGCTCATCCACAGAAGGGAAACAACCCTTCACGTTTGCCTTCTCTCCCCACCCCCTTTTTCTTTCTCTCTCTGTCTCTGTCTCTCCCTCTCTTTTTTTCTGTCTTTTTCTGTCTTTGTCTCTCTCTCTTTCTCTGTCTCTCTCTCCCCCCCTCTCTATCTCTCTTTCTCTCTGGCTTTCTGTCTCTCTGTGTGTGTCCCTTTCTGTCTGTCTTTCTCTGTGTCTTTTTCTCTGCCTCTCTCTGTCTCTCCCCCCTTTTTTTCTCTGTCTCTTTTTCTGTCCCTCTGCCTCTGTCTCTTTCTCCTTCTCTCTGTCTTTCTTTCGTCTCTCCCTCTCTGTCTTTTTCTGTCTCTCTTCTTCCATCTTTCCGTCTTTTTCTATCTCTCTCTCCATCTTTTTCTGTCTCTCTCTCCCTCTGTCTCTTTCTGTCTTTTTCCATGTCTGTCTCCCTCCCTCCCTCCCTCTCTCTCTCTCCCTGTCTTTTTTTGTCTGTCTCTCTCCCTCTCCCTCTCCCTCTTTCTTTCTCTTTGTCTTTTTCTGGCTCTCCCTCCCTTTTTCTCTCTCTGTCTCTCTCTCCTCTCTCTGTCTTTTTCCCTGTCTCCCTCTCTCCCTCCCCGTCTCTTTCCCTCTGTCTGTTTCTCTGTCTGTCTTTTTCCCTGTCTGTCTCTGACTGTCTCACTCTCTCTCTCCTTCTCTTTTTCTCTGTCTCTCTACCTCTCCCTCTTTCTTTCTCTTTCTGTCTTTTTCTGTCTCTTTCTCCCTCTTTTTCTCTCCATCTCTCCATCTCTTTCTCTGTCTTTTCCCCTGTCTCTGTCTGTCTGTCTCTGTCTCTTTCTCTCTCTCTCCCTCTGTCTCTCTCCAGGATACTCAGGCACAGATACCAAACGCGTCACCATCAACAAGGTCCTTTCTAATGACATTATGGTGCAGGAGAATCAATACGTACAGGTGAGGCTTTACACCTTGTGTGTGTGTGTGTGTGTGTGTGTGTGTGTGTGTGTCTGGTCATCTTCTAACTTTAGTAGAAGGCTCAAAAGAGATTCAACAAAACCATGATCAGAACAAATAGATAACAGAGTTGGAAGAGATCTTGAAGGTCTTCTGGTCCAACCCCCCCCCCCCCCCTACACCACTTCAAATGATTATCTAACCTCTTCTTAAAGACTTCCAGTGTTGGGGCATTCACAACTTCTGGAGGCAATTTCTGTTCCACTGGTTAATTGTTCTTAACTGGCGGGAAATTTACCCCCAGTTCTAAATTGCTTCTTTCCTTGATTAGATTCCACCCATTGGTTCTTGTTCTGCCCTCAGGTGCTTTGGAGAATAGGTGGACCCGCCCTCTTCTTTGGGGCAGCCCCTCAAATATTGCAACACTGCTATCATGTCATCCCTTAACCCTTCAATGGTTTTCCATATATCTCAAGAAATTTGGGGAGCACAGAATATATTTTGAGGTCTAAAAATCTAGTGGGAATTTAAGTGTCTGTGTTCTAAGGATGTCTGCACGTTTCAAAGCTCTTCGGCTTTGAAACGGAGATGAGCACCGCCCCCTAGAGCTGGGAACAACTAGCACATATGTGCGAGGGGAACGTTTACCTTTAATGCTGGGTCCGGCCTCTGTTTTTCTCCCCCCTCCAGAGGTGCATTGACTGGAACCGCGATATCCTCAAGAAGGAACTGGGCCTGAGCGAGAAGGATATCATTGACCTGCCTGCCCTATTCAAGATAGACAAAGGAGGAAAAGCCATGGCTTATTTTCCCAACATGGTGAGCGTGGGGGGGGGGGGGGGCTGCTGGTGTCAAAGCCCCCAGTCCCAGCAACATCCTTGGAAACATCTGTTTTGGCCGGCCTTCCTATGCTCCCTCTTCACTTTTTAAAATTTGCAGAAGTTTTAAAGTTTACTCCTCGCAAAACGCCCTTTGCAGACTTCGGCACTTGAATTGACCTGTGTTTGCATTTGCCCCATGGATGGAGTGAGGAAAGCTCCCCCCCCCCAAAAAAAATCAGGAAGGGCAGCCTTTGATGATGCTGAAAGCGAGCTGGGGAAGTGGCTGCTGCTTTTCTGCCTCCTTACGTTGTGTGGGAGGGCAGATAATAGCAATAGGACTTAGACCAGGAGTCAGCAATCTGAGCCGCATATGGCTCTTTCATCTGCTGCGGCTCCCTGTTGCTCAAAATATGCGTCACAACCGCCAAGGTGCGAAACCTGCTGGCACGTGATTTATTGAGTTTTTCAACACCCAGTAAGCTAACCCTGGTTAAATGCAAGAAGAGTTTCAGAACAGAACAGAATGTTTAATTCAACTACATATATTAGTTTTGTGGCTGCGCGGGAAATAATCAGACACGGGAAGGGTTTTTGTGGCTCCCGGTGTTTTCTTATGTGTGGGAAAGGGGTCCAAATGGCTCTTTTGAGTGTTGCTGACCCCTGACTCAAGACTTATATACCGCTTTATAACCCTCTCCAAGGGATTAGAAAATCAGCCTATTCCCCCCAACAATCTGGATCCTCATTTTACAAAAGGGCGGAAGGCTGAGTCAACCTTGATCTGGTGAGGATCGAACTTTTGGCAATGGGCAGAATTAGCCTGCAATACTGCATCTAACCACTGCACCACCATGGCTCTTCGGGGCCATGTCCTCCATGTGCTTGCTTATCCCCTCTTCCCAGTCAGCTTCCGAAATACAAGGCCGTTTCTGCCCCCCAAATTTTCCTCCCCCCTTGAACGAGGCTTCCCCAAAAAGCACGAGGAAGAGTCCTGGTCCCGACAAAACCCTTTTTATTAAACAAATGTGAATTCCTCTCCTTCACATTCAGTGAAGGTCTGGCAAACGGTTTTTCAAAGGAGTAATTATGACCACAGACCTTATCTAGCTTGGAAAGCTGCCATGTAAACATTTTCCCAAATGAGGTGCTGTGCAATGAAAGACTGGGCACAGAGTCTCTGAGATTCAAGGACAGCTCTTCACACTCCGGAAACGAAGCTAATGACGGACCGAACAAATTGTTTCCTGCAAAAGCCCCCTCCCCTTTCACTCCTCTTTTATTCCCTATGGGAGGGGCCATTCACCATCCACCTGTGGCTTTACTCCCAAGTCGACCCTGATTTCTGAGCTGTTCTTGTCTTCTGCATATGCGCACACTGGGAACAGGCTCCAGCTGTTCCTCTGCCTCGCTGGCGTCTAACTCCAAAGGCAGCTGAGAATTGCCAGACAGCCTCGGCCCCGTCTCTGCCTCCGACACAAAGCCCTCATCAGAGCCTTTCCCAGACTCCAGGACTGGCCCATGTTCCTCCCCAACCTGCTCACTGTCCGAATCTTCTGCCAGCTCCATTGGCCACTGGCAGGCCACAACAGAACCCCTCACTTAGCACGGTGTTTTGCCTTTCATTCTTATCTTCCCAGGTGAACATGATCGTGCTTTCCAGGGATCTGGGCATCCCCAAACCGTTTGGGCCCATCATCGAAGGCGAGTGTTGCTTGGAGCAGAACGTCTCCTCCATGCTGGAGCCCCTGGGGCTGGCCTGCAGCTTCATCGACGACATCTCCTCCTACCACAAGCAACTGGGAGAAGTCCACTGCGGCACCAACGTCCAGCGGAAGCCGTTCGCCTTCCAGTGGTGGAAGGCGGTGCCCTGAAGGGGCGCCGCCGCTCACCGGGGAAGTCGAGAGCGGACGTCGGGTTTCAGACACACACTTTTTGACCCTCCCGGGCGCCTGGTTGACCTGCGTGAGCGGGAATCTGGGCGTCTTTACACACCCGCTTTGAGAAGCTGCGCGAGTCAGCAGGCGCCGCGTGGCGGGAGGAGGGGAGAAACTGTTTGTCTGAACACTGCAAGGAAGCATGTTGTGTTGATTGGACCCAGTGTCTAGGCACTTATACGGAGCGTTGCAGGGCCCAATCAGGTGTCCTGACTGCTGTGTGTATGGTGTGGGATTTCTTTGCCCTCCCTAAATTAATCTTCAGCATCCCCCCCTTCCTTCCTTCCCCTGATATGTAGCCAAGAAAAGGGCCCTTACGCAGGGGAGGGGTGCGTGTTACAGCTCTCGGCCTTGGTTGTGGGAGCCCACTTTGGAACAACAGGAATAAAAATGAGGCGACAACGGTTGTGGCGTGGCCCAGTGGTGAAATTCAATTTTTTTTCCTATCAGTTCTGTGGGTGTGGCTTGGTGGTCATATGACTGGGTGGGCGTGGCTTGGTGATCGTGTGACCGGGTTGGCATGGCTTATTGGTCATATGACCGGGTGGGCGTGGCTTGGTGATCGTGTGATCGTGTGGGCATGGCTTAGTGGTCATATGACTGGGTGGGCGTGGCTTAGTGATTGTGTGACCGGGTGGGTGTGGCTGCACAACTGACACACACAATGTAAAAGCAGCTGAACTTCACACAAAACGGCCCCTGCAACAAGCAGGAACCTCACAGAGAGCTCAAAAAACCAACTACCACACTTTACACAAAAATAACACAAAAGCTGCACAACTGACTCACACTCAACGTAAAAAGCAGCTGGACTTCACGCAAAAGGGCCCCCCTGCAACAATCACAATCAGGCAATCAGATGATTGTCGCAACGCTGATCGTTGAGAACTTTTTAAAAACTTTTCAAAGCATTTCTTACTACCACCCCTCCTACCATGCATTTCACCCCTGGCGTGGCCATAATTGCAGCGTGCGCGTGCGAGGATTTTGCAGAGTGTGGTCCTTTCTGAAGGGGGGGGGGGCGGGAGGATTTGCAACCGTGATTTCGTATTTTTATTATTCCTTGAACAAACATCTTTGGCCGCTACTATCAAGACTCTCTGTCCCCCTCCCCACAAGCAGACACAAATTCATGCACCGTTCACACAGCCAGAATAACAACTAGCCGGGGGGGGGGGGGATTTGAATGGTGGGGTTTGGGGTTGAAATGGAAAGCTTTACAGCTTGGATTGGAAGGGCACACCATTGTTTCTGGAGAGATGGCTTCTGGTGTTGGAAAGAGCCCAAGGGCATCGGGAGGGAGTGAGAGAGAGACCAAAAACAAGAACGCTTTCAGCAGAGGGGAAAATCTGTAGTCACTCCCCCACCAAATCCCCTAAACTTGATTAATTTAGGATAGAATAACAGAGTTGGAAGGGACCCTGGGGATCTTCTAGTCCAACCCTCTGCTTAGGCAGGAAACCCTACACCACTTCAGACAAATGGTTATTCAACATCATCTTAAAACTTCCAGTGTTGGAGCATTCAGAACTTCTGCAGGCAAGTTGTTCCACTGATTGTTCTCACTGTCAGGAAATTTCTCCTTGGTTCTAGGTTGCTTCTCTCCTTGATTAGTTTCCACCCATTGCTTCTTGTCCTGCCCTCAGGTGCTTTGGAGAATAGCTTGATTCCCTCTTCTGTGGCAGCCCCTGAAATATTGGAAGACTGTTATCATGTCTCCCCTAGTCCTCCTTTTCATTAGACATACCCAGTTCCTGTAACCGTTCTTTATATGCTTTAGCCTCCAGTCCCCTAATCCTCTTTGTTGCTCTTCTCTGCACTCTTTCTAGAGTCTCCACATCTTTTCTACATCGTGGCGACCAAAACTGGATGCCGTATTCCAAGTGTGGCCTTACCAAGGCCTTATAAAGTGGTATCAACACTTCACATGATCTTGATTCTGTTTCTGCAGCCTAGAACTGGGTTGGCTTTTTTGGCAGCTGCTGCACACAGTTGGCTCATATTTAAATGGTTGTCCACTAGGAATCCAAGATCCCTCTCACAGTTACTACTCTTTAATGTTCAGTCACTATTTAATGGGGGGGGGGGGTTGTGGCTCTCTTATGCTGCACCAATCTGTCCCATTTGAGGTTTAGTGCAATTGTAGAAAATGAGATGATTTAATCACCGAGTCTTGTGTGAATTCAGCCAACACTGCGACTTTGAACAAAAAAGGGCGTTGCTAGATAAAATCGGAGACATCACCCTGCCAACAAAAGTGGGCATAGTCAAGGTGATGGTTTCCCCAGTTGCAACGGATGGCTGTGAAGGTTGGACCATAAGGAAGGCTGAGTGCCAAAGAACGGAGGCCTTTGAACTCTGGTGCTGGAGAAGAAGACTCCTGCATTGAGTCCCTTGGACTGCAAGGCCATCCAACCGGCCAGTCCTAGAGGAGATCATCCCTGACTGCTCTTTAGAAGGCCAGATCCTGAAGAGGAAACTCAAATTCTTTGGCCACCTAATGAGAAGGAAGAAGGACTCCCTGGAGAAGAGCCTCATGCTGGGAAGGATGGAGGGCAAAAGAAGAAGGGGACAACAGAGGAGGAGGTGGCTGGATGGAGTCACTGAAGCAGCAGGCGTGAGCTTCAATGGACTCCAGAGGATGGTAGAGGACAGGAAGGCCTGGAGGAACGTGGTCCAAGGGGTTGTGATGGGTTGGACACAACTTCGCAACAACAAATAATCCCAGGTGGAATTTCCTTTTGTTCCAACAGCCAACATCTCAGCCAGAGATGTTAATTAAGGCACCCCAGTGCCTTAATTTTGGGGCGCCAGGCAAACAGAACAAAAAGGGGCCGAAGTGCAGCACGGAGACGGAGCCTAAAATCACCCCACCCCATCAGCTTCCCCACCACCCTCCTCCCCAAATTCATAAAACAACATTAAAGCGTTGCAAGAAAGCTCCGTCCAGTGGCCAAACTTTTAATTACAGACTTAACAGAAATTTCCACCGTAAAGGTTTACATAAAATGGGCACCCTCTGGCAAGGGAGCACCTGCTGAACTCTCTCGCCATTCCCCTTGCCCAAACCCATCAAACGTTTTCTCCCCCCTTTAAACCCCCACACTGAGCGGGACAAACCCCCCCTCCCACGCATGGCATGAATTAAGCCAACACTGCCCTCTGGTGGGACCTTGTAGGTCATCTAGTCCAACCCCCCCCCCCCCACCAAGCAGGAGACACTACACCATTTCTGACAGATGGCAGTCCAGTCTCTTCTTGAGAGCTCCCACAACTTCCGAAGGCAACTTCTGTTCCATTGGTCTCACTGTCAGAAAATTCCTCCTTATTTCTCTTATTAAATTCCTCTTATTGGTCAGTTTCCATCCATTATTTCTTGTCTGGACTTCGGGTGCTTTGGGAAATAGCTTGACCCCCCCCTCCTCTCTGGGGCAGCCCCTATCCTGTCTCCCCTGGTCTTTCTCTTCACTAACTATTGAGGTTGGGTGGGATTTCTGAAACGGAGGGGGGGGGGAGTATCTTGCCCCCAAGACAGGTTTGCTTAACCGCACGGTGGGCTTTCGATTAATCAGCACACCTCCTCCTAGCTTCGCATGTGGAAGATTCCCAGAACAGGAAGGAATTCATTCAGCAGTCAGGTGCAATAAGTTGCATTTAATGCAACCTCGTCCCTCAGTCTTTGTGGAGGCTGGCAAGTACGGAACCAGGCCTCCCGTTTTGCACTGCAAGCAGCCAATAATTCTATTTCCCCCCACCCCACCCTTTTTAATAAATAACAAACACATCCTGCGCAAGTCACAACACAAACCTCCCGTTGAGAATTAAGACCTGTTAGCCCTGTTTATTTTCTGACTGGTCCGCTTGTTCCCCTCTCTTGCTTCCTGCTCGGCTTAAAAGCAGGAACTAAAACGAGCTACGTTCCGTAGCATTGACCCTTCCCTCCCTCTCCCCAGTTTTGCAAAAATGATGGGATGGGGGAACTTTGGGGGAAAAGCATGCCAAAAAAAAATAAAAATAAAGTTGCCCGAACAAGGCTGACCAGAACACCAGACATCCCTGCCTCTTAAAAGACCCTCCCACGTTATATCCTTCCTCACTGCATCGGAGAGCGGCGAATGTCGTAGAACCCCTGAGGAAGGAGTCCCAAGGGCCATCGTCCACAGCGCCGCTTCCCATGCTCTGCCCTAGGGGAATCCTCACACCAACTGGGTCCCCCACTCCCCTTGCTTTGTTCAGTCCCTGGCAGCTCGGAATGGTATCCCAGAGCAGCTCACGCGTTGCCCGCATCGGGAGCGATTTCACCGTTCCGCAACCGGGAGTCCTCAGATGCGGATAGTGTTAATCCGGAGCGGCTGCACGTTCTTCCCGTTGGCGTGGCTTTGCCCGGGGCTGAAGTAGGAGCAGAGTTTCCCCGGGAACTTCTCCCGGAAAGTGTAAAGCCAGGACATGTCGTCGGCGTTGTAGAAAATGAGCAGCCCCTTGGCGTAATCCAGGAAGACCCCAACTTTCTCCAGCTTGCTCTTGACGTTCAGCCGCGTCCAGGGCTCGGTGCAGGCGCTGTACTGGTTGCCGTCGTGCATGACGATGCAGTAGAATCCGCGGCTGGGCTGGATCTGGATGTTCCCCTTGCGGGTGACGGCCTCGTGGGCCAGCCCGATCATCCACTGGGTCTTCTCCGAGACCACCACCTCCCAGTAGTGGATGCCGCCGTTGAAGGCCTCTGAGCCCAGCACCGAGACCTCCACGTCGAAGCGCTTGGGCGAGTCCTGCAGCGGCTGCGGGTGCAGGTTGCCGTAGGAGACGAGGGTGCAGTCGTCGGAGAGGATCAGGCGCTGGTGAGCGGTGGCCGGGTCCAGGGTCAGTGTGGCAGGCACTGGGGAAGGAAGGGGGAGAGAAAAGACGGAGTGAGGTCACCTGATTGGGGAAGAACCAAGGCCGTCTCTAGGGACTATGGTAACTCTGTTCTGGAAGGGGGTCAAAACAAAAAAGGCCATTATCCAAATGGGATAATTATGATTGAAGCTCTTTGGGAGGGGCAGGTTCTAACTGAAGCTTCCCAAGAGCATGAAGCCAACTCCTGGTCCCGACAAAAACCCCTTTTATTGACTGACTGTGGGAGGATTTACAGTCACAGACCTTATCTGGCTAGGAGAGCTGCCTGGCTGGTATCTGCGAAACATGGCAAAGAGTCTTGGAGAGGTACGAACCAAAGAAGCGAACTAATGGTCTCCTGCAAACTCCACTCCCCTTTCGCTCCTATTTTGTTCCCTCTGGGAGGGGCCATTCATCGTCCACCCGTGGCCTTACTCTCAAGTCGACCCGTTCTTTAGCTGTTCCATTCTCCTGGCAACTGCGCAGGCACACACTGGGAACAGGCTCCAGCTGTCCCTCTGCCTCACTGATGTCTGACTCTGAAGGCAGCTGATAACTGGCATACGGCTCTGGGCCCCCCTCTGCCTCTGACACAGAGCCCTCATCAGAGCCTTCCCCAGACTCCAGGACTGGCCCATGTTCTTCCCCAACCTCCCCACTATCCGAATCTTCTGGTGGGCCACAAGAGGCAGTTATGTTGCTCTTTGGAGGTTTCAAGGCCTTGGAGTGGGTCTCCCGACCACCTAACTGGGCAAGGAGCTGACTCACCTGGCTGGATGTCCTGGAACAGGGATTTCCAGATGGTGTACTGCAGAGGCCCCATGTATTTCGATGTGGGGAAATCCTCATAGGTGAGACTCGTTTCGTGGATCTTCCCCTTCAGCCTTTGGGGGGGAAGAGGGGGGTGGAGACTGAGATTAGCCTCTGCTGTGCCCCTAGCCCCACCTCCTGGCACTGCCCACCAGCTCCACGCACCTCTCCGAGAGAGAGGCGATGCCCGCCAGGAAGTTGTGCTTGTCGGTTTCCGCCAGTCTTTCCTGCAGGATCTGGCTACCTTCCTGCACTTTACGCAGCTGCAGGCTGTAGCGCTGGATCTTCTGCTCGATGTCAGTCAGCGTCCGGGCCGTGTCGGCCTCCAGCTCCTCCAGCATGGCCTTCTGGCGGTCGCGGAGCAGCCGATGCAGCCGCTCAAAGGCTTCACCGATGGTGGCCCGCAAGCCCTTGGCCGAGGACTGGAAGACAGGCAAGCAAGCACTGAGTAGGTCCCGGTCACCAAGGGATGGGAATGTCCAGGGCAGAGCCCCCCGCCCGGCCCTTACCTTGGTTTCGGCCAGCTGATGCTTCAGCAGAACCAGGGCTTCCGTGTGCCCACGCTCGCTGTCCTGGAGGGTCTGCAGCTGCTCCTTCAGCTCCCTCTGGAATGAGACCGGCATTGGGGTGAGAGTCTCTGGGCAGTGTCTAGGCAGGGCCCAACCCAATCCAGGCAGGATAGGGGGAGACAGTGGGACTCATCCTCCCAGCCTCAGTGGGCACCCACCCCTGGGAGCACCCGTCTCAGAGAAGCAGGAAGCTCACTGCCCTGCCCCATGGCTATTCTGCGACAGTGGCAGAGCAGAGCCCCACACCCAGGGAAGCAGGAGTGCGCCTTGGACAGCCTGGCACCGATCCCAAAGACATAGCAGACCCCGGCTGCACCCACCTTGAAGAGGGAAGGAATCCCTTTCGTGTGTTTGTGTGTCAAAGCATGGCCCCAGCTGGCTACCACTCCGGGAAGCCCCTTGGCCAGTCAGGCACCTATCCCAGAGAGGCAAAGAGTCCTTGTGGCTTGGAATGGGGTGCAAAGCAGGGCCCAAGGTGACCTGCACCCAGGGAAGCAGGAGTGCCCCTTGGACAGCCTGGCATCCACTCTGGAGACATAATAGACCCCTCCCCAGCTGCGCCCATGCCAGCCTGACACCTATCCTGAGGAGGCAAGCAGTCCCTTTTCATGTGGTAAGGTAAAAGTTCCCCTCGAACCTATGTGCTAGTCGTTCCCAACTCTAGCGGCCGGTGCTCATCTCTGTTTCAAAGCCGAAGGGCCAGTGCGGTCCAAAGACATCTCCGTGGTCATTTGACCGGCATGACTAAAGGTCAACGGCGCACGGAACACTGCGACCTTCCCACCAAAGGCGGTTCCTATTTTTCGACTTGCATTTTTTTACGTGCTTTCGGACTGCTAGGCTGGGACAAGTAATGGGAGCTCACTCTGTTACGTGGCACTAGGAATTCGAACCTCCGAACTTTCTGAATGATAAGCTCAGTGTCTTAGCCACCACGTCCTCCATTGTAACCTCATTTAAAATAATAATCCAGGCACACTGTAGTTGGGAAAGGATCTTGCTTTGCTATCATTGGTCTCCACGCTCATCTGGATCTGCAGCATCTTAGACACTGGTGTTGCATGTGAAGGTGTGTGTCTCTCTCTCTGTGTGTGTGTGTGTGTGTGTGTGTGTGTGTCAAAGCAGGATCACAGCTAGCTACCACCCAGGGAAGGAGTGTCCCATGGCCAGCATGGCACCACCACCCTGGGACCAGAGGAGACCCCCTCCCCAGCTGCCCCTATGCTATCCTGGAGAAGCAGGGAGCCTCTAAAGATCTGGCCCAGTGGGTAGGGGATGAAGCATGATCCCAAGTGGCCCTTGCCCAGGAAAGCAGGAGTGACCCATGGCCGGCCTGGCACCCACCTTGGGAAGTCAAGAGGAAACCTCCCCCCAGCTGTCCCCATGGCACCCATCCTGGAGCGGCAGAGATTCTCCATGGTCTGGCCCGGGTGAGGTTGGCAAAGCAGGGCCCCAGCTGGCCCAACCCAGGGGGAGGGGGCTCCTTGACCAGCCTGGCACCCATCCTGATGCCAGAGACGCTGCCACAGCTGCCCCCATGCCAGCCTGGCACCCATCCTGGAGAGACAGGGAGCCCCCTCCTCCATGGTCTGGCATTGGGGGGGAGGACAGAGATGCCCCCCCCGGGAAGCCCCTCCCCCCTTCCGACCTGCATCTCCTCGAAGGCCTCGTCCAGCCCGGTGACCTGGTGTTGCTCGTGGAGGGCGGGCCGGTCGCAGAAGAAGCAGACGACGGCGCGGTCGGTCAGGCAAAAGAGGCGGACTTTGGCGTGGGCTTTCCCGCAGGGCGTCCCTCCGCCTCGGCCTCCCCTGCCGGCGCCTCCCAGGGCGGCCTCGGGCGGGAAGGCGGTGAAGCGCTCGACGATGTTGGCCAGCTTGAGGCTGGGAGCCAGGGCAGGGGCGGAGAAAGCCCGGCGGCACTCGGGGCAGTCGCGGGCCGGAGCCGCCTGGGCCTCCTGGCGGCTCCAGTGCTCCGAGATGCAGCGCCGGCAGAAGTAGTGCTCGCAGCCGAAGCTCACCGGCTCCTGATAGAGGCCCAGGCAGATGGGGCACAGCAGCTCGTCCTTCAGGCTGCAGCCCGGGGCAGGGACCGACATGGCGGCGCTTCCCTCCGCCCTCCGCCCGCCCTCGGAAGGCGCCGGCTGTGGGCGGGGGAGGGAAATTAGGCCAGAAAACGAGAGAGAGAATAGAAAAGCGGACAGTCTCGGAGCCGCTTTTCGGTAAGAATGAAAAGGCTTCCGCCTCGTTTCCGGAAGCGACGGACGGATTTCCGGCCTCACGCTCTACGGGGAGGCCGCTCTAGGCTGCGCACCGTCCTCGGTGGTGGATTCGTGACGTCATAGAATGGCCTTTGGCGCGGCGAAAGGCGCTTGTCGGACTTCTTGCCTCTGCGGGGAGGCCGCTCTAGCCCGCCCGCGTCCTCGATGGTGGATTCGTGACGTCACAAAGACTGGCCCGTGTCCGCCCTGCCCCAGTGGCCTTTAGCGCGGCACGAGGCACTCGTTGCATTTCCTTGTCTCTGCGGGGAGGCCGCTCTAGGCCGCGGCGTCTTCAATGGTGGATTTGTGACGTCAGACAGCGGCCTGCACGGCCGGCCCTGGCCCTTGCGCGACGAGGCGCTCGTCGGACTATCCCTGTGTTGGCGGGAGGCCACTCTAGGCCGCGCGCGTCCTCAATGGTGGATGCGCGACGTCGCTCGCGCGGCCGGCCGTAGCGCCTGCGCGGTGAGTCGGCGCTCCTGGGCCCGGCCTCTTTTGTCGGTCTGAAGGGAATGGAGCCCGGCGGTGGCCGCCGCGAGAAGCTCCCGCCGCCGCCGCTGGTGCTACCGCCCGCAAAAGCCAAGGAGGGTCCCGGGTCCAGCAGCGGAGGTGGCAACGCCCGCCTGGAGAAGGCCAAGCAGCGCTCGGCTCAGCAGGAGCTGAAGCAGCGGCAGCGCGCCGAGGTGGGCGGAGGCCTCTGAAGAGAGCCCTGAGGCGGGATTGGGGGGCAGCTGGAATAAGGGCTGGGGGCCTACCAAGCGCCCCTCCTCCGGTCTCTGACCTCCCTCCACGGGGAATGAAGCCCCCCTTGATGGCGGGGCTGAGGGGGGGGAGAAGCCTGGGGAACTCCCCGCCACTGCTGCCTCTAATTGAAGGAGTCTATTTACTTTTTGTAAAAAATAATAGTATTTTCCTTTTAAAACAAAGGTTTTCATCATGCATCAATCAGGGTGTCGTCTGACTACAATTATTTTTCTTTCCTTTTTTTTACATATTATTTTTGTTACAAATATTAAATTAATTAAATTTAATTTTTTTGCAAACAAAGTGTTGTCCGGGTTTTCCCCCTTTTACATTCTCTCCTATACATAAATTGTTTTTTTTTTACATCACATTACCTTTTTTTCAATTTCAGCCCCGTTTGTTTTCTTCCCCATATTTTCATCTTAAATTTGACATTTTTTCTTAACACCTAAACCTTTCAGAAAATATACCAAATTTATCATTTCATTTTCCATTTGTTATTCTAACTTCTATAGGTATAGTATAGTCTTTATTGCCATTGTACAAAATAAATACAATGAAATTGGTTTTAGCCTCACTGGTGCAAAATTATAGCGGAAAGAAAAAAAGAAAAAAAAACGCCGTGTGCATGGAATAATAGTTGTATTTAAAAGTTTGACAGCTCTAAGGATAGAAACTATTTTTAAACCTATTTGTTCGGCTGGCTTAACTTTGATGTCTTCTACCCGATGGTAGCATATATACTCAAATTTAATTTTAATATAACAAGCATTTTACTTAATTGGTTATCTGCAATTAACAATATCTTATTTAACTATATATCATTAGCATTATTCACCTATTTCATTTACCTACTGATACATCCCTTCTTTCCCTTCCTTCTTTCTTAACCATTAACTCATCCTTTATTCTTTGATGTTCCATTTTTCTTCAGTTTTCTGCTTATCCTTCTATCCCCTACTCTTAAATTCATTTTTTCTTTTCTTTCCTTTTATATGTATTACATCTTCTGAATTTTTTTCTCTACTAATAGTTGTACCTTACCACCATTCTTTATATACATCTGTTCTTATTTTAACATTACAACTTAACATATCTCCTGTTATAACATTTCTATTCCTAAATTATTTAATTGTATACTTTTATCCATATTCATTTTATAACCAATGATAAAATAACCCCATATATTATAATAATCAGATTCTTCCTTTCCTTTAATTGCTAGTATTAATGTACTCATTTCTGCACAATCTAATATTTTCTTAATCCCATTTTCATCTTTAAGGATTTCCCTAAAGAAGGAATCCCATAATTTAGGGGTCTCCTGAGGAGAGATTTGGGGTGGGAGTGGGAAGCTTGGCTACTACTTGCCAAGCCCTTCCCTCTATGTTCACTTTTTCCATTGCTTTTCAGGCGGCTGATTCTCAAGTGTGTCCTGAATACAGGCAGTCCTCGACTTACGACCATAGTTGACCCTGATATTTCCATTGCTAAGTGAGATATCTACGTGAATTTTGGCCCGTTTGACTATCTTTCTTGCCATGTTTGTTAAATGAATTGCTGCAGTTGATAAGTTACTCGCACGGTTGTTAAGTGAATCCCCATTGACTATACTTGTCAGAAAGTCGCAAAATGGGATCACGTGACACCACCCCCCCCCCCCCAAGAGACGCTGCGACCGTCATAAATATGAGCCGGTTGCAAAATATCAGAATTTTGGTCACATGACCATGGGAATGCTGCAGTGGTAAGCGTGAAAAATGGCCCAGTGCCGTTGTAACTTCAAATGGTCACTAAATGAATGGTTGTAAGTCGAGGACTACCTGTATTAGGTAATAAAGGTGGGATAAAGGTGAAATAAATAAATTTTCATAGGCAAGGGGGGAAGTGGAGGACTTCTTTTCTCTAGGCCCTAAATGGTTGGCAACGGTTTTGTGGGAGGGGGGGTCCTATTGGCAGCTTTCCATTTGTCTGCACTGAGGGTCCAACCCAGAGTTTTCCAAAATATCAATATTGACACCCCCCCCTCCCTCCACAAAGGGTCAGTGGGACCCATTTAAGTTATTATTCATTGCACAGTCAGGCAAATGTTTAGACTGGATTTTAGCATTTCCCCCATGTATCAAGTCCTTCCCAAGGTCCTAGGATAGGTGGGTGTTGTTGGTTGGATTAGTATTGTTATTTAAGATTTAATCTTCAGTTCGATTCACAGCCTGGGACTGGTAAAAACTTAACAGTCCAAGTCCTAATCAAGGACCTAGGAGCTGTTAAGGTAACGCCTGAGTATATAGGCAGTTCCAAGTAGGGTGGTTTTTTTCTTTTGCAAAGTCAAGATATTCAGGACTGATAAGCTCAAAATTTCCACGCATCCAGGCAGCCCTTTGGGTATTGCTCCAAGGTCTCCTATTTCTTATTGGTACAACCATTTATTTCTTCCTCCACAATCGCTCAACTTCAATTTGCAGATTGCGGTATTTTGTGATTTTTTGTTTTCTAGTTGTCTCTCTTCAATTTGTGCGTCAACTGGTATACCGATATCGAAGAACTCTTTTCCTTTCCACAATAAAGATGTCAGGCATGTTGTGGGCCAGACGTCTGTCTGTTTAGATCCAAAAGTCCCACAGGATCTTGACCTGTTCATTTTCAAGAACTTTATTATTGTTGATGTAGTTTCAATGGCCAGGTCACGATATTTCATGTTTTTTTTCTAGTTATTTTTCTTCGACTCTGGCATCTCCTGGTACAATGATATCAATAAACTCTACACTTTGGTTTTTGATTACTGTGATATCTGGCATTTCTAAATGATGATCCATTATTATTGTTGTTGTATTTATCAGATTATTTTCCCGTAATAAACGTTGGGGGTGGGTGAACAATTTCACGAAATGATCGATGAGTTGAAAAGTTTGGGGACAATGGCTTAACCTCTGCTTTGTTCTGCAGATCTATGCCCTCAACCGAGTAATGACTGAGCTGGAGCAGCAACAGTTTGATGCCTTCTGCAAGCAGATGAGGGCTTCCAGTGAGTGAGCCCTTCAGACAGCCAGATCTTCGCTCCCCACACAAGACTTCACTCAAGGTCTGAACGCTGGACCATGGTCAGTGGTCTGTTAAAACCATGGTGGGAAGTCCCCAGACCCTTTTTCCTCTGGGCTATGGCAGTGCCTCTCAGCCGCTTCCAAATCCACCAAAAGTCCAAGCCCTTGCGAAAATTGAGTGTCTCATTGTTTGAACTGGTTTTTTTTTTTAAATCCTATTTATTAAATAAATGAGTGTTTTATATGTGTGCAAATATCTGTCTGTAAGGCCAGTGCAGATATGGTCAGGGCCATTAAGATACTTCCAGGAAACCCAAAAGCCAAAGAAAAAAGTTTCCTCTCCTCCCCCCCCCCCCCCCCCGAACAGAGAGAACAGAGTATGCTGCCTCTTCCCATGGAGTCATTGCTTGTAAGTCATTGATAGGTGAAGAGTCCTAAGGCTCTTGATTGTTTGGTGTGGCATAAAGTTTGTTCAAGTGGTTCCTTGTTGCACAGAAATGCAACATAAATTTTATATACCTGAAGCCTAATGACCCTCCTTGCTCAAGGTTTATAAGGGAACAAAAAAAAACAACCTTGTTGCCGACACAGCTGACTTTGTCTCCCTCCCCTCTGTTTCTCCCTCCCCTGTCGCCCTTTTTTTTGGGGGGGGGGTCTGCTTCTGTTTGGCCTTTCTAGACTTAGTAGGGGCAGGCAGTGGATAGCCAACAATGTGAGATTTGTGTGCTAATGGAAGAGGATGGTGAAGATTATAACCACACAGCTTCTCCCCTCCTGCTCCAGACCTTATGAATCACTTGTCACAGTTCCCAAGCACATAACATAACAATGCAAAACACAAAACACAAGAAAGTCTCTTCAATATTTTCAGAGTTTTAATTTTTTCCTCCAAACACGAGAACATTAGTTTCAAGTATTCAAGTTTTCCAATGACACAACTTGCCATCTCCTTGCCTTTTCCCGTCTTGTGGTTTTAATCTAACAGCTCTCGGGAAGAGACCGTTTTCCCAATGTATTTCATTAGCCTGATAAATACTTTAAAAACCCATTAAAAGTGCTCCCTTTCACATAAGCATTTGGGGCTGTTCTTTTCGAAACACAAATCTAGAATACCTGCCGTGACCCTGGCTAGAATTGGAAGTCAGGGTGGAATTCTAGATCTGAGATCTACCCAGTAAAGCGTACAAAGGATTCCTTTGGCAAAGCTGGGCAGCTCACAGAAGTTTATGCCCCCCTTTAAGCCCTTTCTGGTGGCAGAGGGATGAATGTGTGGCAGGAAGGATGCCATGCACTGGCCCGTTTGCTTGGCAACTTGCTTCCAGAGATCCTTCTTTATACCAGAGGGCGGACTTGATTTGCAGGCCCAGCTGGAGGGAATAATTTCCCAAATTGTCTCCAGCAGCAGTTCCTGCCCACGTTGATGAGCCAACCGCCATCAACGTGGACGGGAACTGCTGCTGGTGACTTAGATTCTGGGTGGCAAAATGAGGTTTTTTTTAGATGCCCTGCTTCCTGTCTACTCTGGAAAGGCGATCCACTCAATTGGGTAAAACGCATGCACAGACCCACAACTCTCTTTGCAAGGAGTAGAGTGTTTTAAAAGACCCAGAAGGAGCTTGACTATCAGTTGTGGGTCAAAGATAGCTTAATATCTCTCCTATTAAGAGCCGGACTTTGCTCTTTTACTTGTGTGGGCCTGGATAAGAATAGGGCAGTCATGTGAGAGATAACTTCCTCTTTTCTCTTAAGGGCCAAATCTGTCTCCAAAAGCAGTGGGATTTCCTTCTAAAGGTTGCAAATTCAGTTAGCTCACCTGTTGCAAAAATCTAGTTTAAAAAGGAAGTACCCCTGATGGATCCAGAGTGAGAATGCCACAAGAGTGGAAAGTGTTAAGAAAAGAGGTCTGTGTTCAAGTTTTCCCCATGTCCCTAAAAGCTATCGGCGAGTAAATTACTGGCACTAAAAAAAAAAATAAGCAAGAAATTTCGTGACCCGTCAAAACCGCGGTCCACTAAAGCGCGCCCGACGAAAATGCGTACGTGATGTCATCAGCAGCACGACGGAAAAAATTAAAAATAAATTAACTTAAAATTAAAATAAAATTAAAGCAAGCCGATTCACATAAAGGTAAGGATTAGGGTTAGGGTTAGGTTAAGGGTTAGGGTTAGGGTTACGTTACGCGTTAGGGTTAGGTTAAGGGTTAGGTTTAGGGTTAGGTTTGGGGGGGTTAGGGTAAGGTTTTCGCTTTAATTTTAAATTTACCGCTCACAGCGCGATGTTTTCGTCGCGCTGTGATGACGTCAAGTACGTGCTTTCGTCGAGCGCGCTTTACTCCACCGCGGTTTTGTGGTGGAACCAGAAATTTGCCTCTTAAACCTATATTGCACTTATTTATAGGGGGAAAATATCCGGCCAGATATAATTTCTAATGTTGGATTTTCCCCCTTACCAGAGGGAGACCTCTGTGAAGGCATTACTATGGCAACTCCACTGCACTGCACGGTAGAAGCCATTTTACAGCACAACAGGCTGTATTTTAACAGAACACACACCCCAAGGGGTGTTAGGGGTGTCTTACCCCCTCAGTATTTTTTTCCAGAGTCATCTGTGTACTAAGTTTCGTTGAAATTACTTGAGGCATTCCAGAATTATGCTGGAACACACACACACACACACACACACGCATGTTTCTATATATTTCTTCATATATATATATATATAATTTCTATATGTATTTATATATATATAAAGATAAAAGAAGATATTGGTAGAAAGAATCTGTACATATCTACACTGACCAAAGGCTCAGTTTGTTAGCCAGCTGTTGACTTCATTCTTCAGACAACAGCCTGCCCAGCAAGGATAACACTGCCGGAAGTAATGGATAAATCTCTCAGACGTTTATCCCCTCAGTTGGATGAAAAACTGCAGCAACTTTAGACAAAATATGGATTTTAAACACTGGACCAGTCATCCCAGTCGCTGAAGACTGCCTGAGCAGGGTGCAATGCTGGCATCATCCGCTCGCGTCCTCCGACGAGGTTAGACTTTGTAACTCCACAAAATGTTGGGGAAAAAAATGTACGATACGGACCAAATCAGGAAGTAGAGAGAGGCCAGGAAGGAGGCATGAAACAGGAGCACCAAAATACCTGCAAGTGGCCAAGAGAGAAAGAGTTAAAAGAAGCCTGTTGAGGAGAGCCAGATCGGATTGGCAACATTTGATATTTTGAAGACTTTCTGTTTTTAGGCCTTCAGACACAACAGTCTTGTGCCTCCAGATCACAGGTGGATTCCCACTGCAGATCACCTGATTTACGGGGACCAAAGTCCCATTAGTTCTGCTCTCTGGAATGTCATTGCACCTTTGCTTTAATCCCTACCCATTAAGGTTTTTCCCCCACGAGGAAACGGGAGCGGTTTGTTCAGCTTTATTTACCATAAAGTCTTGCAATGAAAGAGATCAACTGGGAACTGTGGAGTTTGGTATTCAGAAGATGTGAGACAACATCAGTAAAGAACTCTCTGTCCCCTGAATCCAGGTTGGCTTGGACATTTAAACACGAAGGGCACTTAAAACATTTTTATTTCCCCCCTGCCCAACCCCTTTCAGCTTCTCACCATACAGTCTCTGCTCTTATTTTTTTTAGCCAGCCTTTCCTCTCCAGGATCTACCATGTTTCCCCGAAAATAAGACAGGGTCTTATTTTCTTTTGACCCCTGAAATAAGCACTTGGCCCTATTTTCAGGGAGGTCTTATTATTTTTGAGTTTCAGGAAGCAGCGAGCGTGGTCACCTCATGGCTGCTGCTGTGTTGCAATATTTTTAGGCTTATTTTAAAGGGAAGGCTTATTTTAGCACATGCACTCAAAAGTCCGATTGGGCTTATTATCTGGGGAGGTCTTATTTTCAGGGAAACAGGGTAATGAGACTGCAGTATCCAGATTTTGGAGTAATGAAATGTTCCTCTAGACTAGTGATGGTTAATCTTTTCGGTACCAAGTGCCAAAACTGGAGTGTGTGTGCATGCATGTGCCAGAGCATCAGAACTCAGAAGAGAGCAGCTGGTCGGTGTGCATGTGCGCGGCAGAACCCGAAAGATCAGCTGACAATGGTGCACGTGCCCACAGAGATGGCTCTGCCTGCCACCTCTGGCACGCGTGCCTTAGGTTTGCCATCATGGCTCTAGACTCTTAGGAAAACAGCTGAAAACCACCTCAAACTTTTAGAGGCTCTTAGATAGGTTCAAACTATGTCTGAATCTTCAAACTGGCTACAAATAAGCCTGTTTTTTTTAATGAAGGAGACAAGCTTAGCTTCATGTAACAAAGGAACTCTTTCATGTCCCTGCTTTCCAGACGGAGCAAGCCAGGCTTGCCAGTAGACCTGGTGGCAGACTCAAACGATGAGGAGATTGGGGAGGAACATGGGCCAGTCCTGGAGTCTGGGAATGCTCTGATGAGGGCTCTGTGTCGGAGGCAGAGAGGGGGCCAGGGCCAGTCCGACAGTTATCAGCTGCCTTCGGAGTCTGAGATCAGTGGGGCAAAAGAACAGCTGGAGCCTGTTCCTGATGTGCATATGCGCAGAGCTGCCAGGAGAAGGGAACAGTTAAGGAACAAGGGCCGACTCAGGAGTAAAGGCACAGGTGGACGGTGAATGGCCCCTCCCAGAGGGAATAAAGAAGAGCAAAAGCGGAGTGGATTTACAGGAGACAATTAGTTCACTTAATTAGTGTGAAGATTTTTTCGTGACTCTCAGAGACTCCTTGCCAAGTATTTTCTTGCACAGTATTGCATTTGGAAGATATCGGCCTGGCAGCTCTACAAGCCTGATAAGGTCTGTGGTTATAAATTCACCCACGAAAGACTGTTTGCCGGGACCTTGCTGGGGTGTGAATGAGAGGAATTCACGTTAGGTTAATAAAAAGGGGTTCTGTCGGGACAAGGAGCCTGCTTCGTGATTTGGTGAAGCCTAGGTCAGAACAGAAGGCCCTGGACGTACCTCCTCCGAAGATGGCCTTCTTCCAAGCCTGGGACTCCAGCACCTTGTCATGGGGATAGAAACCCTGGTCCACCATGAAGAGGACCATCACTATGGCCATCAGGCGCATGGTCACCAGGTGGCCTCCAGTCAGGAAGTAGGTGGCTGCTACCATGGAGGCACCGTAGGGGCATGGCAAACCCCGATACATAAAGGGCATCCCTGCAGATAAAGAAGAGAAAAGATACACGCGAATTCATTGAGGGGCAGACTGTAGTCCCCTGTCCCCTAGCCACACCAAAAAAAAAAAAGGACAGGGTATGTTGTGTCATCACAAAGATCTAAAATATCAACTGGGCACGTTGAAAATCAGACCAATTTCTTTACGGAATGGCAGCTTCCAGAATTGTTTACAAAACACAGAATCGAGATGCCACTTTTCCCATTGAAAAGCACGCTCTTAAACCTAGGGAGAGCTGGCAATGACCGTGTTTCCCCAAAAATAAGACCCAGTCTTATTTTTATTTTTGCCACCCAAAAAAAGGCACCAGGTCTTATTTTCAAGGGCGGGGTCTAACTCACCTCGTGGCGGCAGCCCCGCCCAGCAGGAGCCCGCTGCCAGGCCACTTCTGCAGCCGCTTGCCGTCGCTCACGCGCATTGTCCCCAGCCTCCCTTTCTCCATCAGAGGCCCTCCAGAAAGCCCTCTGCAGCCAAGAAACAAGGTCTGGATTGATGTGCGCGGCACCTCCCCAGCCTCCATTTTGCCTTCCGGAAGACCTCTGACAGCGAAAGGGAAGCCGGGGGCGACACGCACGAGCAGTGGCGAGAAGTGGGGCTGCAATCAAGGCAGGTGTCGGAGTGTGCAATGCCTGGAAAGTAGGGCAGGTCCACCACCCCCTATTCTCACCCTACCTTAATTTTTACCCATGCATCTTGCCCCACCCCCTGCACCCTAGAATGGGCCTAAAATTAGGCTTATTTTGGGGGTAGGGCTTATATTAGGCGTGCATGTGAAAATCAGCCTAGGGCTTACTTTCGGAATAGGTCATATTTTCGGGGAAACGTACTTGTGGCATCAAAAGGTGGGACAACTTTTTAAAAGCTCCTCCACTATTCCTCCCAATGAGATCTTTACCATCCAGACTCACCACTGGTGAAGAAGCATAGCCGTGTAAACACCGCCAGCACATAGACAATCACCAGCAACCCCTCGAGGATCCCATGGCCCTGCAGAAGGAGCCCCGTGGCCAGGCCGAAGGACGTGAAGTCTGCAAAGTCATCCAGTTTAGCCCCTGCAGGCGATATGAAAAAGGGCCGTGGTTAGTCTCCGTCAAAGCCACGATCCGCCTACTGTCGCTAGCCGAGGACAGAGGCCTCTGCTTTCATTCATTGGGCGACGCCAAAAATAATGATAATAGTAATAATGATAACCTCAGCGTTCCCTCTGCTTGGGATGACTTCTCTCCCCCTCCACATGTAGTGGAAGCTTCCAGAAACGAGGACTTAAATGGGGGGAAATCAATGCCTCCTCCTCCCCAACCTGGCGCCCTCCAGATGCTGACCAAAGAAAGGTACCCAGGTGGAAAAACTGCCATCTCTTAAGGCTAAGCAGACTCTCTGTTGAGCAGCCAATGATGGCATTTAAGGCAATGAAATGGGATCCTGCCCAGCTCCTGGGTGTTGTGGCGCGCCAGTGGAGCTATCGGCAGACTCGGACAGTGGGAAGGTTGGGGAGGAAAAGTCCTGGAGTCTGGGGAAGGCTCTGATGAGGGCTCTGTGTCAGAGACAAAGAGGGGGCCAGGGCCCGTCTGACAGTTATCAGCTGCCTTCGGAGTCAGAGATCAGTGGGCAGAAGAACAGCTGGATCCTGTTCCCCATGTGCGCATGCGCAGAACTGCCAGGAAAAAGGAACAGCTAAAGAACAAGGGCCGACTTGGGAATAAAGGCACAGGTGGACGTTGAATGGCCCCTTCCAGAGGGAATAAAGAGGAACGAAAGGGGAGGGGAATTTGCAGGAGACAATTAGTTCGATTAATTAGCGTGAAGATTTGTTCGTGACTCTCAGAGAATCCTTGCCAAGTATTTTCGTGTACAGCATTTCGTTTGGAAAATACCGGCCTGGCAGCTCTCCAAGCCTGATAAGGTCTGTGGTTGTAAATCCACCCTTGAAAGACTGTTTGCCGGGACTTCGCTGGATGTGAATGAGAGGAATTCACATTAGCTTAATAAAAAGGGGTTTTAGTTGAGACAAGGAGCCTGCCTCGTGATTTTGTGAAGCCTAGATCAGAACACAGGTCTTCTTTGGTTCGAAAGAAAATGGCCCTTGGCTCCCTAGAGAGCAGCCACAAACTTTTCAGAAGGCCTCTCCGGTCCTCCCATGAGTCAGTGACGACCTCTTTCTTGGATTCCCCTGTAATGCCTGGTTTCCCCCTTGGCGGAGCTTCTCTCTTCAAGGACCACCTACCGCATAGTTTGGCTTTTTTCTGCACCATCTGGAGGTTGGCCAGATCATTGGTAATCATCCACTAAAGTGAGTTGGAGGGAAAAGGTGTCAGGGACTCACCCAAAGCAGAGCAGGCGTTGAGTTGCCTCGCAACGGCTCCGTCAGCAAGGTCTAGCACGAAGCCAGTGAGGACTAGCCAGCATGCATAGTGGTAGTGCCTGGAGGAGGAGGAGGAGGAGGAAGAAGGAAGAAGAAGAATATAGATGAAAAAGTAGAGGAAGAAGAAGAAGAACAAGAAAGGCAAGGTTGCTTCCTGTGTCCATGGATGCTCTCCCCGTCTCCCACCTAGTCCTGCCATCCCTCTTGATCTCTGGGCCACTGAATCCAGAAAAGCCTGGGCAGTAGGAATTCTCCCTGTCGTGAATCCAGCTAGATCCCAACCTTCCCTGCGGAGGCAGAAGGACTAGCCTCTCAGCTTGGCATTGCCACCACGGAGGCGACTGAAGCTCAGAGAAAATATGTAAAAATATAAGGCCAGATGGCCATTGTGCCCCACTCTTCCCTCTGCAATGGCACAAGAGTGGTGCTGAGGCCCTGTAAATTGGGGTCATTCCAATCTGTCCAGCGTTGATCCCTCCTTGAATGGAGACCCATGGCGGCCAGGAGGCAGAGCTCCGGGCCAGCCCTCCCACCTACCCGTTTAGGCTGCAGAGGACGGAGGAGAGGCCCATGAGGAGGTTGGCCATGGAGAGCGAGTTGGCCGCATTCTTGCGCAGGAACTCGATGGCTTGCGCACGGCCCACCTGCTCGCTCAAGAAAAGCTTCTTGGTGTAGAGGAAGATTCCTGGAAGAAAACATCAGAAAGGACGGCATGAGAAGCTGAGAGTATATCCCCCTACAGGCCAACTGCGAAGAAATTCCCCTCTGCTCTGAGCATGGCCCGGAAGGCAGCTCCTTTGTAACCAACGGAAGAAATTCCGGGGTTAGGAGATGGACAAGGCCAGCTGTGTTCAGCCTGCACATCCTGGGCATCTGTTGTGGCCAGCCAGCAGAGCTAGCAGCAGATTCAGACAGTGAGGAGGTTGGGAAGGAACAAGGGCCAGTTCTGGAGTCTGGGGAAGGCTCTGATGAGGGCTCTGTGTTGGAGGCAGAGATGGGGCCAGGACTGTCTGTTAATTATCAGCTGCCTTCGGAGTCAGAGATCAATGAGGCAGAAGAACAGCTGAAGCCTGTTCCCAGTGTGCACATGTGCACAGTGGACAGAGGAAGGGAACAGCTAAGGAACAAGGGTGGACTTGGGAGTAAGGCTACAGTTGGACGATGAATGGCCCCTCCCAGAGGAAATAAAAGGAGTGAAAGGGAAGTGGAGTTTGCAGGCAACAATTATTTTGCATCATTGGTTCCTGACTCTCCAAGACTCCTGGCCAAGTTTTGCAGATATCAACCTGGCAGCTCTCCAAGCCACAGAAGGTCTGTGACCGAAAAATCCTCCCCCGAAAGACTTTGCTGGAGGTGAATGAGCAGAATTCACAGTCAATTAATAAAAGGGTTTTTTGTTGGGACAAGGAGTTTGCTTCATGCTCTCGGGAAGCCTCGTTCCAAACAGCATCGGAATTCCACACATACTGCGGAAACATGCAGAGGGAGGTGGGCCCTGCATGCAACAGCCCAGCTCTTCCCCAAGTGCTACATCCTCCCACACCCCCCATTTGTTAGTTCATCCTGTCCATGTGAGTTATTCTATCTTCCCAGGCCAGCCACAAGGCTGCAGCACACGGGAAACCTTCGCTCCGGTGGGTGAGCGACACGGAAAGCCCGCCTGGCACAAGAGGTGGCTGGCTTTCCGCCAGGAGGGCAGGTGCTGACTCGACCCTGGGACTCGAGGAGGCAACGGGTGACCACTGCCTGCATCACCAGCGGCCTGGATTCTCCGCCTCATTGAAAACCTGCGGGCACTGGGCAGCCAGAGGATTTCATGCAATTCCAAATAACAGATCCGAGATGTGGAGGGCTGGGCCCAAAGGAGAGCAGGTCAAAGGGCCAGGCGGGTGGGGTAGGAAACAGCCCTTCAATTTCATTCAGGGCCTCAGAGCAATCGGACCAATTCTCGAATACACTCATCTGCCTGGAATCCACAGAGTACATCGGATATTAATACAATCGGGCGAGTCCAGAGGTATTTCACGAGAAGAGTCCTCCACTCCTCTGTTCACAATAGAATCCCTTATGCCACCCGGCTCGAAATTTTGGGCTTGGAGAACCTAGAACTATGCTGCCTACTGTCCGACTTAAGCATAGTAGACAAAATTGTCCACTACAAGACCACTTCAGCTTCAACCGCAATAATACACCGACAAACGAGGTCAATGAAAGAAGCCAATAAAGTCGAAGTTAAGGAGGATTACCATGTATACAGGCACTCCAGAGAGTTTAAACTTATTAGAGGTAATCACCCAATATATCAGATGGATAAGTAAAACAAGAGGGTTAAAAATGATGAAACTCGAATGAAATATATTAGAAGAGGAAATAACGTAAGGAGCATTGTACCGATTTGAAACTGCTATGAGAAGGAACATGAAGTTCTAATGTACCGTCTCAATGTAGTTTATGTCTTAAGTTTTGCTTTTGTGTATTTTGTGTGTTTAACGTTTTTTTAGAAATTTATTAAAAAAATAAGCAAATGGACAAATAATAGATACAAACTCAAGGTAAACCACTCCAAACTCGACTGCAGAAAATATGACTTGTGGTCAATGCCTGAAATGCTCTACCTGACTCCGTGGTTACATCCCCAAACCCCCAAAACTTTAACCTAAGACTGTCTACTGTCGACCTCACCCCATTCCTAAGAGGTCTGTAAAGGGGGCATGCATAAGCACACCAGCGTGCCCTTCTGTCCCTGTCCTACTGTCCTTATTTATTTGTATTCACTTCTTTCGTTCATGTCCATGTTCATATTTATACCTGCTATCTTGTACATGTTTGACAAACGAATAAATACAAATAGAGTCAGGGAGGGCAAGCCCCCCTCCCCGCAAACAAAGCCAAACAGACCTCAGTTCTTCACATTGCTTGGAACGGATCCGTGTATTCGTTGGCTGGTTAGTTTTAGTGCCAAAAGGCAACAATAATAATCACTTTAAAAGGAGCAAAGTTCAAATCACGCATCCGTTCCGATTGTTTAAGCTTGCAACAACAATTTGCATCCGAATCCAAATTCCAAGGAAGCTGTGGAGAGCCCAAGCTGGATGCCTCTGACTGGGTGCTTTTTTCTCCTGTTCCTATGCCAGAGTTTCGCCCGGGGGAGGAGAGGGGGAAGCATCCAGCTTTCTAAGCAGGGTTGGAAAATTGCCACAAAGCAATGAACTGTTGTGGCCTAGGCTTCCCCCAAAAGCAGGAGGCAGAGTCCTGGTCCGGACAAAACCACTTTTATTAAACGAATGGGAATTCCTCTCCTTCACATTCAGCAAGGGCCTGGCAAACAGTCTTTCAAAGGAATATGACCACAGACCTTATCTATCTTGGAAAGCTGCCACGTAAATATTTTCTAAGGAAAGACTGGGCACAGAGTCTCTGAGATTCACAGACAGATTTTCTCACTCCTGAAACGAATCTAACGACTGAGCGAACGAATTGTTTCCTGCAAAAGCCCACTCCCTTTTCGCTCTTTTATTTCCTACGGGAGGGGCCAATCACCTTCCATCTGTGACTTTACTCCCGAGTCGACCCCAATTTCTGAGCTGTTCTTTTCTTCTGGCAACTGTGCGTGTGCACACTGGGAACAGGCTTCAGCTGTTCTTCTGCCTCACTGATCTCTACCTCTGAAAGCAGCTGATAACTGTCAAGATGGCTGTGGCCCCCTCTCTGCCTCTGATGCAGAGCCTTCCCCAGACTCCAGGACTGGCCCATGCTTCTCCCCAACCTCCTCACTGTCTGACTCTACTGCCAGCTCTGCTGGCCGCTGGCAGGCCACAACACAAACCACCATATTATGCATTCATTTACTACCAGCTTTTGTGCTCAGAGTCTTTAGACGGGCACACTTCAACAAGCTGCGTTCAAGCATCAGCCAGGCAGGGGGGCGGATACGGCAGTTAAGTTCTTGCCATCAATACCGTACACCTGTCCCCAGGGAAGATACCCATATCAAGATAGGTGGAAGGTATGGGAGATGGGAAGAAAGCCAGAGAAAAGCCACCAAAGGGTCTTTGGGGGTCCTAGGTTGGGTATTAATTGTAGTTATTTACCTAAGTTGGGTATTAATTGTTGTTAATTATTTCTTGAGTCAATTTGCCCATTGGACGGACCTGTTCCACCTCATTTTTTAACCTTCCATTCGTATGTAAGGGTACCTAGTCTTGACTATTCCGTTCCGAGTGGAGTCCCATGCCTTAGCCCTGCCCGTGAAATCCTCTATCCTTCCTTCCTAGATACACAGTCCTGCGTTTCACGGGCATAGATCGTAACTCCTCCCAATTTGCCTTTTAAGAGGCCACTGGTTACATCTTCAAGATCATCTCAACGGCCCAGAACCATCCCTCCCTACTTGCTTTTTTAAAAAGGCCTTTGGTCGCAACCCTTTATCCTGGCACATTCATCCTCCTGTTCTTATCACTTATGCCAGCTCCATGCAGCCTTTTTTATCTCTACCTGTCACCTGACACCTCGTTGCTCGTTACCCCCCACCGGGGTAGACATCCCAGTCCGAGTGGCGCACGATTCTTGGCCAAGCATATTCCCTATATGGATACATATAGGGAATAATAATACAAATACAAATAATTATAATTGGTGTTAGTGGCAAAGTCATGTCCTACCCATTGCGACCCCAGGCCTTCCTGTCCTCTGCCCTTCTCTGAGGTCCATTTAAGCTCACGCTGACTGCTTCGGTGACTTCATCCAGCCCCTCATTCTCTGCCGTCACCTTCTTCTTTTGCCTTCAATCTTTCCCAGCATGAGGCTCTTCTCCAGGG
This sequence comes from Thamnophis sirtalis, assembly GCF_051295495.1. NCBI lineage: Eukaryota > Metazoa > Chordata > Lepidosauria > Squamata > Natricidae > Thamnophis > Thamnophis sirtalis. Next base: position 38,614,312 of record NW_028261395.1, read on the forward strand.
AGTCCTTCTTCCTTCTCATCAGGTGGCCAAAGGATTTGAGTTTCCTCTTCAGGATCTGGCCTTCTAAAGTGCAATCAGGGTTCATCTCCTCTAGGACTGACCGGTTGGATGGCCTTGCAGTCCAAGAGATTCAATGCAGGAGTCTTCTTCTCCAGCACCAGAGTTCAAAGGCCTCCATTCTTTGGCCCTCAGCCTTCCTTATGGTCCAACCTTCACAGCCATGCATTGCAACTGGGAAAGCCATCGCCTTGACTAGACGCACTTCTGTTGGCAGGGTGATGCCTCTGCTTTTTAGTAGGCTGTCTAGATTTGCCATCGCTTTTGGGCTGGGTATATAGACTGGATGTTTTCTTCTTAAGGGCTGGCAGCATTCTATGAAAACAGGCCTCTTTTCTGCCCCCTCTCCCCCCCCCCCCCCCGCAGCACTGGGCTGAGATAGTGCCACCCTGTTAGCCCTGCGGAGCTGGGAGAAATGGCCGCCCGCCTGCTTTAGAGGTTGCTGCTGGCACCCAAGGACTAGTCTCCGGGCAATGGAAGCAGGAGGAGGCAGGTGCAGTGGATCGAAGTACGTATTTTTTCGAAGTATAAGACACATCTTCCCCCTCCCCCCAAAGGATGAAAAACTGGGTGCGTCTTATACACTGAATACAGCATTTTTGGCCTCTCGAAACCCCGCCCCCTTTGCAAAAAATGGACATGCAAAGGGTTTGGGAGACTTGCAAAGTGCTCCTCGGGGCTGGGAGGGGCAAAAATGAGTGAAAAATGGGCCAGTTTTTTTGCTCGTTTTTGCCCCCTGCAGCCCCCAGGAGCACTCTGCAGGCCTTTCAAAATCTGCATGCCCCGTTTTTCACAAAAAATGAGGCATGCAGAAGGGTTAGGAGGCCTGCAGAGTACAAACACTTTTTAAAAAATTTACCTCTTCAAAATCTTGGTGGGTCTTATACTCCAAAAAATATGGTAAGTCTCATTTGATCTTTAAGGGTGTTGTTGATTGTCCTTTCACACGTCTGGACCATAAAGGGGAACCCTTTGCCTTTGGGGCAGCTTCCTTCCTGGATTATTTGGTTTTCCAGGTTTTTGGGTGGAGAGGGGAGAAATTGAGCTACGTCTGCCCACTGATGACTAGCTATTGGAGGGAGAGAGGAGGCCTAGGTGAAGTGGGGAGGGAAGAGAGGTCTCAGCTAGGAATCTGACTTACCGGAAGGGGGAAATGCGATCCACATTGTAGCCGATGTTCAGCCGGAAATCCGTGCCCACCGATGTCCCTGAAATTGAAATGAGCCAGTTAGAGGCTTGGCAGAGGCAGCCACAAAAACAAACCACAGTGGGGGTTTGTCTGCTTGTAAACAATGAGCAAGATTCACCTCCCGGGGGAAGCCAGTCATTCTAGCATTTTCCCCCTGCTAGCCTCGTTGCTCAATTCCATTTGGTGGGGGGGGGGGTGGATGGGCAGACAGCGAAGTTTAAGAAGAGGGAGGGATGAAGAGAGGGTGGGGCGGAGGAAGCCCAGAAGGGACCCCTCCCCTCCAAATGAGATGGATCATTTTAATGAGGCTGAAGCCAGTTTCGTCTACTGGGGAAGGCACCAAGTAAACAACAAAAAGGAAAACCAGGCGATGGGGAGTTGTAGCCCGACCTTGGCTATCAAAGCCCACTGGGTGACTTTGGGTCAGTCTGTCCCTTTCAGCCCAATTTACCTCACGGGAAAGTTGTTTAGGGTGCAAACCGAGTGGAGGATGGAGGGTTAAGGTATCTTCTGCCTGGAGTTATTTCTAAGAATCAAATCAAATAAAGGCAGAATGAAAATATTTTTAAAATTGTCAGCAAAGTTCATCCCATGGAGCATGCCCACCCTTGCTGTTGAAGGACAGCTGGCAAATGGCCTGAAGGGTGTTGTGGCCCACCAGCAAAGCTGGCAGCAGATTCGGACAGTGAGGAGGTTGGGGGGGGGGGAGGAACCTGGGCCAGTCCTGGAGTCTGGGGAAGGCTCTGATGAGGACTCTGTTGGAGGCAGAGAGGGGGCCAGAGCCGTCTGACAGTTATCAGAGTCAGACATCAGTGAGGCAGATGAACGGTTGGAGCCTGTTCCCAGTATGCGCATGCACAGAGTTGCCGGACAAAGGGAATAGCTAAGGAACAGGGGTCGACTTGGGAGTAACGCCACAGGTGGACGATGAATGGCCCCTCCCAGAGGAAATAAAAGAGCAGCAAAAAGGGAGTGGAGTTTGCAGGAGACAATTAGTTCACTTACTTGGTTCGTGACTCTCCGAGACTCCTTGCCAAGTTTTGCAAATATCGACCTGTCACTTTTCCAAGCCAGATAAGGTCTGTGACCGTAAATCCTCCCTCGAAAGACTTTGCTGGATGTGAATGAGCAGAATTCACAATCAATTAATAAAAGGGTTTTTTGTCGGGACAAGTAGTTCATGCTCTTGGGAAGCCTCGCTCAGAACAGCGGGCAGTCTTTAGGTTTGCCTGCGAGGTTCCCAGCCACTGATGGGGATAGCTTTTTGTTGGGGGTGGGGGAAGGAACTGGGTATGGATTTGACAAAGGCATGCCATGCTCTGTGCTCCTAACCTCGTCACCCTCTTCCATTTATCTTGAATTGCGGACTGGATTGGCCCAAGGGGAAACCTGTTGGGTGAAGACTAGCCCACTTTTAGTGTATGCCACAAACGCAGTTCCTAACTAACTCAGTCTGGTGACCTGTACCCTGATGAAGAGCATTTCAGTGAGCCTGAGAAATGGATGCTAGGTTTTAACAGATTAACAGAGTTGGAAGGGACCTTGTAGGTCATCTAGTCCAACCCCGGCCAAGCAGGAGACCCTACACCATTTAACAGATTAAGAGTTGGAAGGGACCTTATGGTCATCTAGTCCAACCCAACCCCCCCCTGCCCAAGCAGAAAACCCTACACCATTTAACAGATTAAGAGTTGGAAGGGACCTTATGGTCATCTAGTCCAACCCCTCCCAAGCAGGAGACCCTACACCATTTAACAGATTAAGAATTGGAAGGGACCTTATGGTCATCTAGTCCAACCCAACCCACCCCCCTCCCCGCCCAAGCAGGAGACCCTACCCCATTTAACAGATTAACAGAGTTGGAAGGGACCTTGTAGGTCATTAAGTCAGGGGTGGGTTCCGGCCAGTTCTAACCTCTTCTATAGAAGAGGTTCCACAAATCTACCGTGCTGTTTAGAACCTGTTCCAGCTGACCCCCACCCACCCATCTGCACCACGCTTGCCCCGCTTGCTGCTCACTGATTGGCTGGCTCACCAATCGCCCCGCCCGCCTCTAAGAGTCCTATCTAAACCTTAAAGTCTTAAAGCTGTCAAGTTTGAACACCCCTGGGGTTCTTTTCTAAAGGGTTAGGGGTGCAAGGGTCTTGTAACTTGACAGCTTTAAGACTTGCGTGCTTCAAATGCCAGAGTTTCTGAGCCAACATTTTGGTTGCTAAGCAAGAGCGTTGTTAAGTGGGTTTCACCACATTTTACAAATTGGCCACGCCCACCCAGTAAAATGACTGCCAAGCCACTCCCACTCAGTCACATGGCTGGCAAGCCACTCCCACAAAGTAGGCTACATCTACAGAAGAGGTTCTAAAAATTTTTGAAACCCACCATGCATTAAGTCCAACACCCCACCCCAACAGGAGATCTACTACCCCATTGGTTCACTGAAGCCGGGATTCCCCTGGCAGGTTGGGGAAAAGCGGAACTGTGGTTGGCCTGCCTGTCAGTTACCGCAAGCCTGTGGCACGAGGGGGAGGGAGGCAACCGGTCCCTGTGTTCTCTGGTTCAGCCGCCAGGGGCAGGAGGGGGGGGCAATCCTGAGTCAGGGACTGCAAAGGACCAATGCCAGCTGGGATGCTATGAGATAGGGAGAGGGATAGGATTTAAGCCAATGGGAGAAGGGAAGGCATGCATCCTGGGATTACGAGGTGGGCATGACGCACACGACTTCCCTGTTGCCAAATTCCTGCCAGCTGACACCTCTTGCAATTCTGCACTTCTGGGTCAGTGGGTTTAGGGACAGAGGGTGGGCTCCGCGTTCTGAACTCCCTGCCCTCCAGTCGCCTTCCCCCCCCCCAGGAATCCAAGGGGAGGGGGGCAGAGGGAGGAAAGCAGTTTGGGGAGTGGGTGTCCAGGGAGCCTCCTGGGCAGGTACAGAGTCCCCGGATCTCAGCCTACCGAGCCCCCCACCCCACCCCGCGGGGAGCCCTGCCTGGTCCTCGGAAGCCGGGCTGGGTTGGTGGGTTCGCTATCCTTCGGGGGCGGGGGTCGCCGCGTACATACCCCCTCCCGTTTAGGCTCATCTACCACCCCTGCCGGAATGAAGGGGGGCTACGGGAACGGCTGAGGTTGCACCGATCCTCTCTCCCTGCGCATCCCTGCCATCCTTGCCGGGAAGGACCCCGTCGCAGGTGGATTGCTCCCCAAGGTGGAAGCTCCACCACCAGCCGCGATCTCCCCAGCCCCCGGAGCACCGCCAGACGCCTTCCCATGGCACCTAATCGCTTTCCTTCTCTCCCCCGGGACGAGCTCGCCCACTTACCCTCCGCCGCGCTCCGCACTCGCCCCGTTGTAACCTCGCCGCTTTTAAGCTGCGCATCTCGCCGCCGCCGCTGCTACGGAAAATTCCAACAGATGAGAAGGGGCGGGGCTGGGCTCGCGGCCCCTCCTCCCAGCCCCGCCTCCCCCGTCGCCCGCCCCGCCCTGCCCGTAAGGTCTTTCCCCACGCGCAGGAAAGTCTTGTCCCGTTTTAGCATATGTAGGGCGGGGGGGATAACCGAGTTGGAAGGGACCTTGGAGGTCCTCTAGTCCAACCCCCTGTTTAGGCAGGAAACCCTCCACCACTTCAGACAGATGGATATCCAACCTCTTCTTAAAAACTTCCAGCGTTGGACCATCCACCAGTTCTGATGGCAAGTTGTTCCACTGATTAATTGTTCCCACTGTCAGGAAATTTCTCCTTAGTTCTAGGTTGCTTCTCTCCTTGGTTAGTTTCCATCCATTGCTTCTTGTCCTGCCTTTAGGTGCTTTGGAGAATAGCTTGACTCCCTCTTCTCTGGGGCAGCCCCTGAGATATTGGAAGACTGCTATCATGTCTCCTCGAGTCCTTCTTTTCATTCAACTAGACATACCCAGTTCCTGCAACCGTTCTTCATATGTTTTATCCTCCACTCCCCTCATCATCTTGGTTGCTCTTCTCTGCACTCTTTCCAGAGTCTCCACATCTTTTTTACATGGTGGCAACAAAAACTAGATACCCCCCAGCCCTTCTCCCTTTAAGAGGGCACTTTTGCTACAGGCAGATCTTTCCCTGCCGCTCACAGCATTGCCAGTCCTTGATAATTGTTCTACCTTCCTGACAGTGAGAACAATTAATCAGTGGAACAACTTGCCTCCAGAAGCTGTGAATGCTCCAACACTGGAGGTTTTTAAGAAGAGATTGGATATCCATCTGTCTGAAGTGGGGTAGGGTTTCCTGCCTAGGCAGGGGGTTGGATTAGAAGACCTCCAAGGTACCTAACAACTCGTTTATTCTATTCTATTGTATTCTATTCTCTTCCATTTTATTCTATTATATATTCTCTTCTCTTCTATATTCTCTTCTTTATTCTCTTCTATATTCTCTTCTCTTCTATATTCTCTTCTATTCTATATTTTTTTCTCTTCTATATTCTCTTCTCTTCTTTATTCTCTTCTATATTCTCTTCTCTTCTATATTCTCTTCTATTCTATATTTTCTTCTCTTCTATATTCTCTTCTATATTCTCTTCTATATTCTCTTCTCTTCTATATTCTCTTCTCTTCTATATTCTCTTCTCTTCTATATTCTCTTCTATTCTATATTTTTTTCTCTTCTATATTCTCTTCTCTTCTTTATTCTCTTCTATATTCTCTTCTCTTCTATATTCTCTTCTATTCTATATTTTCTTCTCTTCTATATTCTCTTCTCTTCTATATTCTCTTCTCTTCTATATTCTCTTCTATTCTATATTCTCTTCTATATTTTCTTCTCTTCTATATTCTCCTCTCTTCTATTCTATATTCTCGTCTCTTCTATATTCTCTTCTCTTCTTCTATATTCTCTCTTCTCTTCTATATTCTATTCTCTCTTCTCTTCTCTTCTCTTCTCTTCTAAATTCTCTTCTATATTCTTTTTTCTTCTATATTCTCTTCTATATTCTTTTCTCTTCTATTCCTATATTCTCTTCTCTCTCTTCTCTTCTATTCTTTTCTATTCTATTCTAAAGTTTGGAAGATGGGATGGCTTACTGGAGAGCGGTGTGCTTCAGTCATGGTGGGTGCTCTGCTGGTCAGTCTTTGAAACCCCATTTTTGCCAGGATAGGCTGTGGGATTTTTACCCAAAGCAGCAATCAGGATTATTCTAAATTAGGCTTTCCCCCGCCCCTTGGACTATCATGCCCCCTTCTAAGAGGAGGGTGATGGGCAGGCATGGTGGGCCAGGGTTGGCATTGCCTTCCCCTTCTCAGAGGCTCTTCTGATGGGCAGGCCCGGGGAGAATAGGACCACAGCCAGCTCCACAGGCTCCCATTTCAGAGGCCTCCAGCCAGGCCCTTACAAGGAGCTCCCCACCCACAAGGCCCAAAGGCAAGGCGAGCCCAGTGGAGCTGAAGGGAGAGAAATGTGGGGGTGGGTGGGAATGGGTGTCATGCCACCTGGCCAAGGAACCCAGGAGAAGCAAAGCTGCGGCCAGGTGGATCAGGGCTGCTCTAAGCATGTCAGAACGGTGGCAGGAACTGGGTAGGTCTAGTTGAATGAGGACCAGAGGGGACAGGATAGCAGTATCTCAGGGGCTGCCACAAAGAAGAGGGAGTCAAGCTATTCTCCAAAGCACCTGAGGGCAGACAAGAGGCAATGGGTGGAAACTAATGAAGGAGAGAAGCAACCTAGAACTAAGGAGAAATTTCCTGACAGTGAGAACAATTAATCAGTGGGGCAACTTGCCTCCATAAAGTTGTGGGTGCTCCATCACTGGAGGCTTTCCGTGGTTGATAAATTGAGGACCCAGATTGTTGGGAGTAAGAGGCTGACTCTGTAAACTGCTTAGAGAGGGCTGTGAAATACTGTGAAGCAGGATATATAAGTGCTCGCCCTTCCTTCCTTCCTTCCTTCCCTCCTTCCCTCCTTCCCTCCCATAGAATGCAGTATTGCAGGATAACTCTGCCCACTGCCAACAGTTCAATCCTGATGGGCTGCAGCTTGACTTCTATCTTTCCAAGGTTAATAAAATGAGGACCCAGATTGTTGGGGGCAAGAGGCTGACTCTGTAAACCGCTTAGAGAGGGCTGTGAAGCACTGTGAAGCAGTCTATAAGTCTAAGTTCTATTGCTATTCCTTCCTTCCTTCCTTCCCTCCCTGCCTCCCTCCCACCCTGCCTCCCTCCCAGTGGTTAGAATACAGCATGGCAGGCTAACTCTGCCCACTGCCAACAGTTTGATCCTGACAGGCTGCAGGTCAGCCTTCTGTCCTTCCGAGGTTAATAAAATTAGGACCCAGATTGTTTGGGGGGGGGGGGGGGGCAAAAGAGGCTGACCCTGTAAACCGCTTAGAAAGGGCTGTGAAGCACTGTGAAGCAGTATATAAGTCTAAGGGCTATTCCTTCCTCCCTTCCTGTTGGAATGCAGTATTGCAGGTTAATTCTGCCAGTTGCTAGCAGTTCGATCCTGACTGGCTCCAGGTTGACTCAGCCTTCCATCTTTCCGAGGTGGGTCAAGTGAGGACCCAGTTGGTTGGGGGCAAGAGGGAGGGCTGTGAAGCGGCATTTAAATCTACGGGCTGTTGCCAAGTGTTTATCATGGGAAAACGAAGGCAGGTTTAGTGCAAAGTGTTACGGAGGTCGAAGGATCTCGTTCGCGGAGCACCCTGCCTTCCAAACAACTCACTTGTGAGGACACAGAAGCACAACAATAATACCTTGGACTCTTCTGACCCAGGGCGCAATATAGATTTAATCTTTATCGTTTTTTAATAGTGTCTGATGTCTGGCTGTGCGGTGACAGTGACCTCTGACAAGCCATCCTATTACGGCCATAAACTGAGAACGAGGGCCCTCAAGCTCTCGGCAGACGCATTCCAGTCCCTGGCCATAAAAAAGCGGTTGTAAAACACGAGTAATCATTGCAGGGGCAGCCCATCTTTTACTACTGCACGGTTCTGGGAAATGGAGCGATGTTTGGAGCGCTATTTAAGTGTGACCTTGGCTTCGATCCCAGGAAGGGAGATGGGTTCTCCTTCGCCCTCCTTTTGAGGTTGCCACAGGCCTGCCCCGGAGGAGGAGGGAGCACAGGTGCGGATATCTGGACAGGGGGGCAGGCTTGAGGCTGGTCTCATGCTTTCCCAGATGAGTGGGCTCCAACTCCTGGGGATGTGTGAGAGAGAACAGAATAGGAATAAAATAGAATGTAGGATAGACATAATAGAATACAATACAATACAATACAATACAGAACAGAATAGAATGTAGGATAGGCATAATAGAATACAATACAATACAGAACAGAATAGAATGTAGGATAGGCATAATAGAATACAATACAATACAGAACAGAATAGAATGTAGGATAGGCATAATAGAATACAATACAATACAGAACAGAATAGAATGTAGGATAGGCATAATAGAATACAATACAATACAGAACAGAATAGAATGTAGGATAGGCATAATAGAATACAATACAATACAGAACAGAATAGAATGTAGGATAGGCATAGTAGAATACAATACAATACAATACAGAACAGAATAGAATGTAGGATAGGCATAATAGAATACAATACAATACAGAACAGAATAGAATGTAGGATAGGCATAATAGAATACAATACAATACAGAACAGAATAGAATGTAGGATAGGCATAATAGAATACAATACAATACAGAACAGAATAGAATGTAGGATAGGCATAATAGAATACAATACAATACAGAACAGAATAGAATGTAGGATAGGCATAATAGAATACAATACAATACAGAACAGAATAGAATGTAGGATAGGCATAGTAGAATACAATACAGAACAGAATAGAATGTAGGATAGGCATAGTAGAATACAATACAATACAGAACAGAATAGAATGTAGGATAGGCATAATAGAATACAATACAATACAGAACAGAATAGAATGTAGGATAGGCATAGTAGAATACAATACAATACAGAACAGAATAGAATGTAGGATAGGCATAGTAGAATACAATACAATACAGAACAGAATAGAATGTAGGATAGGCATAATAGAATACAATACAGAACAGAATAGAATGTAGGATAGGCATAGTAGAATACAATACAGAACAGAATAGAATGTAGGATAGGCATAATAGAATACAATACAATACAGAACAGAATAGAATGTAGGATAGGCATAATAGAATACAATACAATACAGAACAGAATAGAATGTAGGATAGGCATAGTAGAATACAATACAATACAGAACAGAATAGAATGTAGGATAGGCATAATAGAATACAATACAATACAGAACAGAATAGAATGTAGGATAGACATAGTAGAATAGAATACAATACAGAACAGAATAGAATGTAGGATAGGCATAGTAGAATACAATACAATACAGAACAGAATAGAATGTAGGATAGGCATAATAGAATACAATACAATACAGAACAGAATAGAATGTAGGATAGGCATAATAGAATACAATACAATACAGAACAGAATAGAATGTAGGATAGACATAGTAGAATAGAATACAATACAATACAATACAGAACGGAACAGAATGTAGGATAGACATAATAGAATAGAATAGTATACAGAGTAGAGTAGAATAGAATAGAATACAGAATAGAATGCAGAATAATATACAGACTACAATAGAGTAGAATAGAATACAGAATAATATACAGACTAGAATAGAATAGAATAGAATAATTTATTGGCCAACTGTGATCACCTCTTTCTTCCTTCCCTCCTCTTCCTCTCGTCTCCCCTACTCCTCTCTTCCCCTTCCCCTGCCTACCCTCTCTCCTTCTCCCTTCCATCTTCCTCTCCTCACCTCTTCCTTCCTTCCTTCCTCTTCCTTTCGTCTCTTCTCCTCCTCTCTTCCTTTCTTTTTCTGTTGTTGCAGGTGTCTCTTCCAGCTCTTACTTTTTATTTTCTTGGGGTGGTATTTCCGCAAACCCAAAAATAGTTAAATATCATTTCTTGTTCCTTTTCCTTCTCAAATCCATCCTAATTATGCCCCCCTTTGTATCTTAACCCTACACCATTTCTGACAGATGGCAGTCCAGTCTCTTCTTGAAAGCTTCCAGGGATGAAGCTCCCACAACTTCTGTTCCATGGGTTCTCACTGTCAGAAAGTTCCTCCTTATTTCCAGGTTGAATCTCTCCTTGATCAACTTCCATCCATTATTCCTTGTCTGGCCTTCGGTTGCTTTGGAGAATAGCTTGACTCCCCCCCCCCTCCTCCTCTCTGTGGCAGCCCCTCAAATATTGGAAGACTGCTATCCTGTCTCCCCTGGTCCTTCTCTTCACTAGACTAGCCAGGCCCAGTTCCTGCAACCATTCATCGTATGTTTTAGCCTCCAGTCTTTTGATCATCTCAGACAGATTCAGATTAACAGAAATGGACGGGACCTTGTAGGTCATCTAGCCACCCCCCCCCAAGCAGAAGACCCTACACTATTTCTGACAGATGGCAGTCCAGTCTCTTCTTGAAAGCTTCCAGTGCTGAAACTCCCACAACTTCCGAGGGCAACTTCTGTTCCATGGGTTGATTGACCCCCTTCCTCTCTCTGGCAGCCCCTCAAATATTGGAAGACTGCTATCCTGTCTCCCCTGGTCCTTCTCTTCTCTAGACTAGCCATGCCCAGTTCCTGCAACTGTTCATCCTATGTTTGAGCCTCCAGTCTCCTAATCATCCTTGTTGCTCTTCTCTGCACTCTTTTTAGAGTCCCAACATCTTTTTTATAGTGTGGTGACTCTAGGTATGGCCTTACTAGGGCTTTATAGGGTGGTATTAGTACCTCCCTTGATCTTGATTGTATCCCTCTGTTAATGCAATTTAGGATTGCAATGGCTTTTTTGGCTGCCTCCTGCACACTGCTGGCTGATATTTAAATATGATTTAAATCTTTAAAACATATTTAAATACGGACATCTTCTGTCCAGAACACAATATTCATACTTCCAGACAGACAATTCCCCCCCACCCCAAATGAATCTCAGCACGCACACCTCTCTCGGCCGGACTAAAGGTTGTGGGCTGCAGCTGAGCATGTGAGGCTCTGAAGAGGGGAGAAGGAGCGGAGAGGCTGGGACAGAGCTCCACCCTCTTCTCATGCTCCCTGCAGCCACCGGGAGCCAAGACTTTTTGGCAAAGAACCGTGTTTATCACCACAGGCGTCAAATAGCTGGGAACATCCCGAACCAAAGAGCTCCCTGCGGCAGACTTGATAATCCCGGGATCCTTCGGCACTGGCACATGGCCTTGGCTGTGTCCGGCTTGCACCCGAGAACATGCACCATGCACTCTTTCACAGTGCCAAACTCTGTGAACTCACAACCCGGCCCGTCTTGGAGGAAGAGATGCCTTGGCACACGGCCCGGAGTTTGATTGACGGTACAACATGTCCAGGCTGCTGCCGGGGGGGGAGGGGGGTGACCAGTTGCATATCAGGGAGGAAATGGGACTGCAGGACCACACTGTTCTGGCTTCCCAAGAGCACGAAGCAAACTCCTTGTCCTGACAAAAAAAACATTTTTAGTCATTTCCTGTGAATTCTGCTCATTCACACCCAGCAAATTCTTTCCAGGAAGGATTTACAGTCACAGACCTTATCTGGCTTGGAGAGCTGCCAGGCCCATATCTGCAGAACTTGGCAAGGAGTCTGGGAGAGTCACGAACCAATGAAGCGAACTAATTGTCTCCTGCAAACTCCACTCCCCTTTCGCTCCTCTTTTATGTCCTCTGGGAGGCGCCATTCATCGTCCACCTGTGTCCTTCCTCCCAAGTCGACCTCTGTTCTTTAGCTGTTCCCTTCGTCTGGCAACTCTGAGCATGTGCACACTGGGAACAGGCTCCAGCTGTTCTTCTGCCCCACTGATCTCCGGCTCCGAAGGCAGCTGATAACTGGCATATGGCTCTGGCCCCCGACGCAGAGCCCTCATCAGAGCCTTCCCCAGACTCCAGGACTGGCCCTTGTTCCTCCCCAACCTCCTCACTGTCTGAATCTGCTGCCACTGATGGGCCACAACATGCACAGTGAAGCAAGGGTTGGCTGGACAAATGGCCACAACCGAGGCACCCCAGAGCCAGACCTGGCTGCTCCCAGGATCAAAAGCAGGGAGGGCCTCAATGGAGCACCTCCCCAGAGGCCAGTGCTCATTAGGCTGGGCCGAGAGACAGAGAGGGTGGCACGGAGAGCATCAGCAAGAGGGGGCGAGCGAAGCTGTCAGAGCCCCGAAGACGGGTGGGAGGGCGGGAAGGAGGCATTATTATTATTATTATTATTATTATTATTATTATTATTATTATTATTATTATTATTAATTTGTCTTGTATGCCGCCCACTCCCGGAGGACTCCGGGCGGCTTACAAAAGACAAGGGAAAGGGGGGAACAAGACAAAGACAACATATTAAAAACAAAACCAACATTCACAATTTCTATGGAGGTAGATGCTTCTCAGCTCCCCCCAGCCTGCTGGAACAGCCAGGACTTGGTGGCTTTGCGGAAGGCCGGGAGGGTAGTAAGGATCCGGATCTCAACAGGGAGCTCGTTCCAGAGGGCTGGAGCTGCAACAGAGAAGGCTCTCCCCCGGGGAGTCACCACCCGACATTGGCTGGTAGATGGAATCCGGAGGAGACCCAACCTGTGCGATCTAATTGGTCTGAGAGAGGTAATCGGCAGGAGGCGGTCTCTCAGGTACCCAGGTCCGATGCCATGTAGGGAGCTGTTGAATTAGGTGTCCAGAAAACAAACAAACACACACACACACACATACACACGGCCTCCCTCTTACTCATCCCACAAAAATGTGTGCTTAAAAGACTGCCTGACTCCCGGGACACGATGTTCCCGCTTCCGTGAGTTAGCAGGGCCGGAGGCCTCTCCGTCCCTCCCTGCCTGCTCAATGGTGCCTACAAACATGGGCAGCCCTTGGCAGAGAGCCAGCGCTTGACTAGGATGCCTGGGGTGGGGGTGGGTAGGAGGGGCTGTTTGGAGGGAGTTAAGCGTGGGGAGGCGGGGTGGCAGATGCAATTCGGCACTTGCCCGGCCACCAGGCCCTTCTCTAACGAAATGACATTCCGTATCGAGAAAAGTAAAGAAAAAACAAAAGTATTGGGTGAAACCAGGCTTCATAGCAGTAACTGGGAGGAGGCTAGATGACCTACAAGATCCCTTCCCACTTGGTTAAAAGAGGACCTGAAGGCAGGGAGGTGGACCGGTCCGGTGCTTCTCTGATGACCCAAGAGAGATCTTTTTTTTTAATTAAAGAGTTTTAATAGATTTTACAAATGTTTCCCCTTCCCTCCCTCCGCCCCAACTCTGCCCCACCTCCAACCCTCCCTCCACCCCAACCTCCCAGAGCAAAATACAGGGTATAAACATTTAACAATCATACACTAACATAAGCTAACAAACTTTAGCATCCTAGCTCTTCTTGTACTTTAACTCCCCTTTTATTAAGCTAACTTTAGATAAATTGTAACATTCCTTGTTCATTCATTCATAGGCTAATTGGAATTTTTTAGTCCGATATTTATTTTGAATATAGTCAATCCATCTTCTCCATTCCAGCTTGTATTTCTCATCTGAGTGGTCCTTCAAATATGCTGAGATTTTGGCCATCTCTGCTAAGTTTACTACTTTTAATGTCCATTCTTGAATAGTAGGCAATTCTTCCTTCTTCCAATACTGCGCCACCAACAATCTTGCTGCCGTTGTTAAGTTCAGAATCAAATTAGTCTCTATAACTATACAATCTGTAATTATACCTAACAAGAACAACTGGGGAGTGAACTTTATCCTCTTTTTAAAAATATTTTGAATAATCCACCATATTTTTATCCAAAATGCTTTAACTTTTTTACAAGTCCACCATATATGATAATACGTAGCGTCAGTACAATCACATCTCCAGCATTTAGATTGTAAATTCGGAAACATACAAGCTAACTTTTTGGGATCTAAATGCCATCTATAAGAGAGATCTTCGACGGGCATGAAGACCTTGCCATCTGAAAACTAGACTAGAATTGGCATCACAAGGGGTACAACTAGAATGGTGGCCTTATTTACAGAAATTTGTGTTTGCACAGGATAGGAAAAAGGAAGGTATTGACAAAGATTACACAATATTAGATGAACTTCTGATAGAGGCAGAAGACAGGTTGATCAAAGTGCTGCATAAATTTTTGTTGAGATATAAACTTGAGGAAGTACATGTCAAAGAAACTATGGTCACCTGGACGAAAATCTTTGGTTACAATGTGGAATTGGCTAAATGGGAAAAACTTTGGATACTTAATCGGAAACTAACAATGGCCGTGGCATATAAAGAAAATCTGTATAAGATGTTCTACCGATGGTATCTCCCCCCTCAGCATAGCTCTCCAAAATGTTTACAAATTTGGCCCCAAATTGTTGGAAGTGCACAAAAAAAAAAAAAAAAAAAAAAAAAACACCAGGCACTTTTTATCATATGTGGTGGACATGCAATGAGGCGAAAAGATACTGGAAAATGATTCAATCATGGTTGGAACCAGAGGTGGGTTCCTACCAGTTCGCACCAGTTCGGTAGAACTGGTTTGTCAAATCTACCGAACCAGTTAGAAGAGGTTCCCGGAAAGCAGGCCACACCTACAGAAGAGGTTCCAAAATGTTTTGAAACCCACCACTCACACAGACACTCACACAGACACACACACACACACACAGACTTACACAGAGAGAGAAAGAGAAAGAAAGGAAGAAAGAAATAAAAAAAGAGAAAATGTGAGAAAGAGATGAAAGAAAAAAAGGAAAAAGGGACAGAGAGACAAAAGGAAGGAGAGAGAGAGAAAGAGAGAGAGAACACATGGCCGGCAAGCCACTCCCACCAGGTCACATGGCCGGCAAGCCACTCCCACAAAGGAGGCCACACCCACAGAGTAGGTTTGAAAATTTTTTGAAACCCACCACTGGTTAGAACAAATGGTGGGAGATCAGATTTTGTTCATACCAGAAATTTTTCTCCTAGACATAATACCGGAGGGGTATAAGAAAGATGTTAATACATGTATTAACTGCGCCACGTATAACTTATGCGCAGTATTGGAAAAATGAAAATATACCATCAGAGTTAGATATATTCAGGAAAATTTTGGCCTATGCGGAAGCAGATAGGCTCACTCTTGAACTAAAAAAATAAAGGGGAATCGGAATACTTTGAAATCTGGAACAGATTTTATTATTGGTATAAGACAAGGTGACAAGACTGGAACAAACTGTAAATAATGTGATTGGGTAGAAGGATAGATAATGTATTAAGTAGGCTCATAGTTAATGGATGAGATTATTTGAATATAATGTATGGTCACTTCGACTTTACGGTACTGCAGTGTTTTAAATGTAAACACAATAAATATATATATATTTTAAAAAAGACATTGCCATCTGCTGGCGGAAGACGTTTGGGGGCCCTGCTATGGTCAGTCTTAAAAGCAAGCCTGGTCAACTCCATCCTCTTTATCATTGGTGGACTTCAACTCCCAGCATGGCTTGGCCGAAGAATTCTGGGAGTTGAAGTCCACCGGTTGAAAAGGGGGCAGTGGTTGCCTCCTGTATTAAATTTGGTTCCAAGGGGAGAACGGAAGAAACCAGAGAGCAGGGTGGGAGTAGAATTGGAGCTCGGTCCCCAAATGGCCTGGCAGGGCCTGGCAGAGAGGCCTGCCAGACACACACACACACACACCTTGCCCATCACAGCTCTGCCTTTGGGTCCAGGTCTGGGAACCCAGCCCAGGGCTGTTGTGGACCGCCAGTCGCACAGCAAAGTTGGACAGTGAGGAGGTTGGGGAAGAACATGGGCCAGTCCTGGAGTCTGGGGAAGGCTCGGACGAGGGCTCTGCATTGGAGGCAGAGATGGGATCGAGGCCGTCTGGTAGTGCTTAGGTGCCTGTTCTGATCCCCCCCTTCTCCGTCCAGGAACGAACGCCGAAACCAATGTAAATGAGAATGTTTTTTAATCAGTCCAGACTCTCGTGGGCTGCAAGCCACATAAACAAAGAGATAAGCACTCTGGCAGCAAGTTCTACAAAACTTGGCAGCAATGCAAACAAACTCTGGCAGCAATCTAGCCTGCCAAGTTTGTTTCTTGTTAATCGTTAACGTTGACTTCTGCAGAAAGGCGTGGCACAAGCAGTCTCTTTTATAATCAGGAGAGGATCTTAATGAGCATCAGCTGAGCCTAATCACCTCCTGTGATTACGCAGTTGTTCTTGACGCCGAGTAGCCCTTTGACGGCGTGCATCCCAGAACAACTCATGGGTGTTTTCTGGATCACTCATTCTTGTCTCCTCCCCACTGATCCAAGGCTCAGGCGTCACCTGGTGACCAACTAGTCTCTCTGCGCCCTGCCCGGAGTCGGAACCCTGTCCAGCGTCCTCCGCATCCTCCAGGGCCTACTCATAAGACCCCTCACTGTCAGAGTCTGGTGGCAGCTCCAACGGCTCCTGCCAAGCCACAACAGGTTCCTACGGAGCTAGACAGCAGTGAGACAGAGGAACAGCTGGAGCCTGTTCCTAGTGTGCGCATGCGTACAGCTGCCAGAAGAACAACTCAGAAATCAGGGTTGACTTGGGAGTAAAGCCAGAGGTGGATGTTGATTGGCCCCTCCCAAAGGAAATAAGAGGATCGAAAGGGGAGTGGGCTTTTGCAGGAAACAATTCGTTCGCTCGGTCGTTCCATTCGTTTCAGGAGTGTGAAGATCTGTCCATGAATCTCAGAGACTCTGTGCCCAGCCTTTCCTTGCACAGCACCTCATTTGGGAAAATATTTACATGGCAGCTTTCCAAGACAGATAAGGTCTGTGGTCATAAATATTCCTTTGAAAGACTGTTTGCCAGGCCTTGGCTGAATGTGAATGAGAGGAATTCACATTTGTTTAATAAAAGGGGTTTTGTCGGGACCCGGACTCTGCCTCCTGCTTTTTTGGAGAAGCCTAGGTCAGGACAAGGGCTGAGCCACACCATAGGATGTCAGTTGCATTTGTGGCAGGTTTTACAGTAACCCCGTCCTTTCCTTATGGGCTGGGCAAGGGGTATGGGGTAAGGGTGTGTTCACTGCATAGTGGAAAGCTGGTATATGGATTCCTTCAGGGCCTTGGTCACCCCTCTTGCATGCCGAGGAGGCAGAGAGAGGAGATGGGGACATCCCAGAAACTTACCATATTTTTCGGAGTATAAGACGCACCTTTTTCCCTCAAAAAAGAGGCTGAAAATCTGGGTGCATCTTATACACTGAATACAGTATTTTTTTGCCTCCCAAAACCCTGTCTCCTTCACCAAAATGGCTGTGCAGAGCCTGTAGGAGGCTTTCAGAGAGGTCCTGGGGGCTGGGGAGGGCAGAAAGGAGTGAAAAACAGGCTTTTCTTTACTCACTTTTGCCCCCCCCCGCCCCCAGGAGTACTCTCTAAGCCTCCTAAAGGCTATGCATGAAATTCTTTTGACAAAAAGTGGCCCATTTATGTGAAAAACAGACCATTTTTTGCTCATTTTTGCCCCCCCTCCCGGAGCTATTTATGCCTTTTTTTTTTAAGAAAAAAAACGGGCCCATTTTCGCAAAAAACAGGCCATTTTTGGGAGGTCTGCAGAGTGCAAAAACTTTTTTTAAAAAAATTTGCCTCTTCAAAACCTTGGTGCATCTTATACTCCGAAAAATATGGTAGCCCAAAAACTTCTTTGAGGTGGACTGTTCCCATTCATAGAAAGGCCCTTGTTGTGCCCAGATGCCCTCTCTTCTCTTCCCCCGCCCCCCACACACCCATGACACCCAGGAAATAAGACTTAAACATAAGACTAGATGGCATCTCCACAGTGACTTTATTCTGGAACTAGAAAGCCGTCCTGTTCTCCTCCTCACTGCCCTTTGAGTGTCTGAAAGGAAAGGAAGAAGGTCTTAGAGAGAGCAGGTGAGGGGCAAGGATAGTTAACAAGGGAGAGGTCAAACAGTGGCGCATTCGGGGTTATCCACCACCTCTTTCTGCAGCTCGAAATAGCTTGTCCGGGTTTTGGCACCGTGACTATTATGATGAGATAAACCCCAGGAGCAAAACACAGCCCACAGCACACAGAGCCTTTAGACAATTAATAGTGGTTTACCATATTCTTCAGAGTATAAGACACAACTTTTTCCCTCCTAAAAGAGCATGGAAATATTGGTGCATCTTATACACCGAATAAAGCCATTTTTGCCCCCTCCCCCCCGGAGCCCAGCTCCCCCATCCCATTTTTGTGAAAAGCAGGTAAAAAGACGGGCCATTTTTCACAAAAACAGAGGCGTTTTTGCCTTCCTCCAGCAGCACTCTGCAGGCTTCAGCAGGGCTGGGGGAAGGCAAAAACACCTCTGTTTTTGTGAAAAACGGCCCGTCTTCTGGAAAAACGGGAGCATTTTTGCCTTCCCCCCAGCCCTTCTGAAGCCTGCAGAGTGGTCCTGGGGGCCGGGGAGGACAAAAACTTTTTTTCTTACTTACCTCTTCGAAA